>NW_027191609.1:0-9210 GCF_011745625.1 Cladosporium halotolerans | reverse complement strand
TGCGAAGGCATCCATCGCACTGTTACCTTGTGTCCACTTGTCTGAAGCGCACCGATTCTCTCGACAATCTGCCTGAGGATGTACGACCCAGACCTCCCTTCTGGCCTGGTCAGGGAACGAATCGCGGCCTGATTGTCGGCGAAGACATTGATACACCGCTGTACCGCACCTGCGTCGACCTCTTCTTTCGCCATCGTTAATGCGAGGTTAATGCCCCGCAGCTCCGCAGCGTAGACTGTTAACGTTGCGTTTGTCCCCATGTATGCATCTCTTATCCTTCCCTTCTCAGGGTATACTGCCGCTGCGCCAACATGGCCACCGATGCAACTGCCATCTGTGTAAGTTCGCACATTTGGCGGTGGCAAAGAGCATTCCTTGTCTTTCAAGTCGTCACGTGCGGACAGATGGATCGAAGGCCGCAATGCCAAGCGTTTCATGCTGACCGTCAGCCCTCCGGAGGGCCTGAATCGCTTGGCAGATTCTCTGGCGTCACGTAAACATGTGGAGACCGAGAGTCACAGCGCCAAGCGATGGTGTTCTCTTTCGACAATAGTCCGGTTGAATCTTGCATACTCGGCATATTTGACATCAGACTTAGAGACCGACTTCGGCGAGTTTTGCGAAGGTAATGCAAGCGAGCGGCAAGAAACCGTGATCACCCAAGACTTGGCACGACAGTTGGGTCGGGCTTGCTGCTGCGAGCAGAATGCCAGAGGAGCTTGTCACGGGAAGTATGCCGCAGAGGGCATGCGGCGAGGAGCGCTCCGAGTTGGATCTCCCTCCCTGGCGGCTGGCCGGAGTCCATCCAGAGCCGGCGTAGGAAATGATTGGTCTCTTGGCCAGGACAAAACGATTACTGCGGACACCCACGATTTGTGGAACAATAGAAGAGCTGTTCCCGGCTGGTGTACAGTACTGTACCTACGCGGAGTTTGCGAAAATGACGCATTCGAAATTCATGGCAAGAGACGAAAAGGAGATGGCATTGTACTGTACAGTAGCACTTTGCGAGATGTAGCCTATCAGCTTTTGGTGAGGACCTCAACGTGTGATGGACATGACCAAAATGACAAACATCATATGCAGGGGGGTGTGCACTGCTCTACTTACAGGATCTGTTGAATTTCCACCGCCAGACGCCCATACGCATCTTGACGCCGTGTGTAGGTTCTCCTGATTGCAGCCTGCTCGTCCACCCATGTGGACAATTGATGGCCTTGCAAAAGTGACGGTCATATGGTCAAGATGTGGAAGGGACCGTCAAAGGCTCCTGTTTGCCCTGAGGCAACAGCGTGCCCTGGGGCATGAATCACCAATGGCATGCAGAAGCCTCAGGGCATGCCGAAGCCTCAGGGCATGCCGCCAGCCCTAAGAGCCTGTCACGCCATTCGTTCCTCCATATCGACGGGATCTCCCCGTCGACAGGGAGATGCTGTCGACGGGGCGATGCCGTCGACAAGGAGGAATCGTCGACAGGGAGACGCCGTCGACAGGGAGATGCCGTCGACGGGGAGATGCCGTCGACAGGGAGACGCCGTCGACGGGAAGGAACCGTCAACGGGGAGATGCCGTCGACAGGGAGGAATCGTCGACAGGGAGGAACCGTCGACAGGGAGGGACCGTCGACAGGGAGACGCCGTCGACGGGGAGATGCCGTCGACAGGGAGACGCCGTCGACGGGGAGATGCCGTCGACAGGGAGACGCCGTCGACGGGGAGATGCCGTCGACGGGGAGATGCCGTCGACATGGAGGAATCGTCGACAGGGAGATGCCGTCGACAGGGAGATGCCGTCGACAGGGAGACGCCGTCGACAGGAAGCAACGAATGGTGCGAAGAGCGTGACAGGCTCTCAGGCTGGCGGCATGCCCTGAGGCTCCTGTTTGCTCTGAGGCAACAGCATGCCATGGAGCATGAAGCACCAATTGCGGTACAGGGCATGCTGAAGCCTCAGGGCATGCCGAAGCCTCAGGGCAACAAGGAGCCTTTAACGGTCCCTTCCACATCTTGACCACAGGACCGTCACTTTTGCAAGGCCATCATGCTCCAGGGCATGCTTTTGCCTCAGGGCATGCCGAAGCCTCGCATTCAACGGTTCCTTCCACTTTGGCCGCTCGCATGGATTCGCCACCCTTGAGCTTCCGAGTCCGATTCGCCGCAATCCGGCCTCCCTACCAAGGTGGTGTTGAGGAAGCTTTCTCACCGTGGATCATTGCTTCGTCAAGTCTGGGCCAGTCGCCGGCACCAGACTCTCCCTGATGGACAATGGACCGACGGGTCTGCTCACCCATCACGCCTACACTCCAGCACTCACCCTCTTCTTGCACTGGTGGTGCGCCAGCCGCCGTTCACTTCCATCTGGGCAAATTGCCTGACCAAGCTGTGCGGAGGGAATTTTGCGCCGCCTTCGACGAGTGGGGGAGTCGCTCGGCTTGTTGCCCGCAGCGCCCGTCGACGCTACCACCCTAGATCGCCGTCTGATCGCTCTGGTTCAATCGATCTGTCGGAGGTGCCTGGGTCAGAGAAGATCTTCCGCGGGGCCTACAGTACCGGGAGCAGGAAGGACGTTCTTGCCAGTCAACAAGACCCCCAGGTCAGCATCTTGCTTTGCAAGTCCGCCGCGGCCGAGTCCCGAGACGATGGCGACATCTTGACCTTGAAACGCGGACATTCAAAACGGCTTTCGGCGCTGCAGAAGATAGCTGGCTGGCTGGCAGATCAGTGGACAACGCAAAGATCTGTCCTTGGGCACAGCGCAGAGATCTGGCATTTGGGACAGAGAAAAAGTCTTGTCCATGGGGACAGAGCTGGACAGCAGCAGTAGAAGAGCTTGAAGCCCGTACAGTAACGTTATCTGGTATCACGAGAGCTACAGTTGACGTGCGGGAGGGTGTCGACTTCGCAGCATTAGCCAGATGTATCGCTGGCGCATGTCAAGACCAGTTGCTATTGTGATATCCCTGCGACTCGCCTGCGCTCCGCAGGTCATGCGCACATGGCCGCCAAGCACCGTGCTTGCACCACTTGCTCAATCAAGTGCATGTGGCGGTTGCCGTGAGCGTAACATGCGTACCGCATGCGCTCGAAGTGCGAGGAGCATATTGGTGAAAGCAGCTCTCTTTCTGGCTGATCCTCACGCGGCAGATGCCGCTCGCCGAGCCCTAAGCCAGATCGAGTTTGAGCTTATCTGCATGCGGCTTAGAGCCAATGTGCGGAAGCTGCCGCGCGGAGAGCTTATAACAATAACATCGCAATTCTGGACACGGGTTCCGCAATCGACTATAAATGAACAGCACAAAGGTCTCGGTTTTCATACATTACTGCACAGTGAGTCTGAGTCACATAATGTGACCGTAGTCCCGTTCCAGCGTGGGCTCGCCTCAGTCCCAGCATACTTGACCCCACGTTCGTCATGTGCTCTAAACTTGCGACCAAGACCTGTCGGTAAACGATGTTCCTACGCTATGCGGACGAAACATGCGGACGAAGTATGCCCCGCCGAGACACCGAATCCATTTGTTGCTGTGTGAGGGCCTAGCAACATCCCTCTCGGTGTTCAAGCGGCATGAAATTGGTCGAGCGTCTGGCAGACGGCATCACGGAGATTCTGAGGAAGCTCGGGGTTCAAACCTCTGCAGCCACACCCGTGTATCGATGAAGGTGTGTTGAGATTCTCCAGGACCTCCAGAAGGCCGCTCACGGTGTAATTTTGAACTGCCCATTCCATTGGCCACAACCCGCGACGCTCAAATTCCGCCTTCCAAAGCCCCAGGTGGCCTTCACTACACTCGGGAGAAATGTAATACCCATCTAGGGAGTAATTTCGGAGGGCTGCAACAGCTTTGAGCATGACTTGTGTTTTCTGCAATTGGAAGCCACCTGCACGGAAACGTCAGTCTTAGACAACGAGTATGTAAAGTAGAGACCATTCAATGATCGTTCACACCCACCTACAGTCTCCTCCGTTCTCCCAGCAGTTCCTTCAGAAGGCCAACAGGCATGTCGACCGAGAGCCGACGAGACACCAAGATCGAGGGCAATGGCAGCTACGGCGTACGATTCATCTCCACGTGCATTGCAAAGCGCATGATCCAGCCACTTCTCAATCCACGTGAAGAGGACTCCTGTCAACTGATGTCTGTTGCAGGACTGAGCAATCTCTTTCAGTAAGTTGAGATTCAATGCATGAGGCACCCTTTCGTGGTGTCCATGTAGAATGTTGCAGATTGCCAACAACGCCTCGCGGTCGTCTGGAACGCTCAGCTCGTTGGTAAAAGAGAACTCGACCGGAGCGCGACCACGTCTTCTTGTTTGTAGCAGCTTGGAGAAGCTCTCGGATGCTTCAACGAGGGTACGGGAAGAAACAAGCAGCAGCCCTTCACGGCCTTTTCCAGACACTCGAAGCAAAAGGTCACCGTCCGGACAGATGATGTCGACAGTTTGGGCCGTACAGATTCCTGGCTGGTCAGCCGTCATGGTGTGTTGGTGGCGTCAACCTGAGGAATCATAACACGATGAACAAGAAACAAAATTTTGCACGAGCGATGTTGTGGGGAAATCCGGGTCTTTTGTTCGCTTGGTGGATGTAGGAAGACACGCGAAGATCGGAGATGAGGGGTCTCGTGCGTGAGCAGGAGGCATAGGCTTTGCTCGCGGAGTTCCTCACCTGCCCCCTCCCCTCTCTTTCCCTCCCCCCTCACTTTCCCTCCCCCCTCACATCCTGTCACCGTCTTTGGCCCTGACTTCTTGCCTTCCTCCCTCCACTTGCGTTCCACAGGATGTGTTTGGCGCCATCCTTGGGAGCAAATCCTCTTCCAAAAGAGCTCTGATTTGTTTCAGCGTTGGATATTATCTTCTTCACTGCTTCAAAACACCTGGTCAGACCGACACCCGAATCCTAATGCTTCCTTCCCGCTTCTGAGTCACAATTTCGACATGCCTTGCGATGTACACTCCGAAATTCGCGAACACTTTCGAGGGTATGCTTTGCTGGAACTTGCGAACGTAGAGTTCCTAGACGGAGGGGTTACAGACAAAGAAAGAGTTGAGCGATTGCTGAAGGAGTTCAAGCTACAAGGGTGTCGTCGGGATGATGAGACACATGCTATCTCGGTGATGGTTGACAGCGACGTTTTCGGAAAGGAGTCCATGAGGCATTTGGATCGAGGGTCATCGTGCCATGTGCTGCCGTCAAAACGCTTCTGTATGAAAGCGACTTGCTTACGTGGTAAGCACAGAGTCCTGGCGGCGAATCGCCATTTCCAGGAATCGGATCGATGGTGGGTTGCAAAATTGTACGACTGTGGTCAGTGAGCATGCCTGCTGGTTCGATGGACCTCGAAAGTGCTAACCACCGCTCTGTCAGGCCTGCCAGACGCCGCTCAGAACCACATCCGTTGCGAGTACAGACCCAAGATCGGACCCACCGATGGAGAGATCTTCAGGCAGGTGCTCGATGCCGAACGTAGAAGCGATGCAATCGAGGCCACTCGCTGGTCGCAAATGCTGACGCCACGCAAGCAACGCAATTTGCGGGAGATTCGAATCGTCGACGAGGGAAGACTGCTCGCCGCATTCACGCCATTGCTTCCTTACATCGCTCTTTGGGTCGATCTCCAGCCTGGAGCGTTGAACCGGGTGCTACCATTACGTTGCCGCGAGGCGCGTCTCGCTATCTGAGCACCCGCTGCGACAGCGCAAGCTAACATCGCTGCAGGAAGTGTATCACTACCTCAAGTGTCTGCATCATGTCTGGTCACGCATTCTCGATGAGATTGTGATGCCGGAGTGTCTGGACACAGCCACGGTGAAGCTCTTGTGCCTTCGGATGCCAGCGCATTCCGCGCGTGATGCGTTTTTAATAGACAAGGCGTGGCAGGCCTCTGCCGTTTTCAGCGCTGTCAGCGAGAGGCGGCCACGCGCCGACCTGCTGGCCAGAACTCTGGCCTGCGAGAAGGTACTCACTTTTAGCACTTTCCATGCAGATGTGGCCCTGCTGGAGCTTTGTTACAACCCTTTACGGCAATTGTGGCCGGGCAGGAAGTGCAGCCTCCGAGAAGCTTGTCGTGCTTCGTTCGCCCGAGACGGCAAGGACTTTGTAGCGAGGTACGTCGAAATCTGGTTGTACACCATCAAGAATTATCCAAAGTTGAATTTGGTGAGGAGTCACGGGCTGAAGAAGGTTGGCCACAAAGCCCCGGCGGAATCGACGCTTCACGAGGACCCAGCCGTATCAGCACACGCGTCCTTTGTTCACTCACGCGGTTTCAGATCGGAGGTGATCGAGTCACTTCGTACGCGTCGAAAGGAGAATAAGAAAGGGTCAGAGACGCCACGACCGGCCTCGATGGAACGATTTGAAGAGGTCCGCTTGCAAGACCGCTCTGGACGTCCTCCGATGGCGCTGTTCCATCACTGGCAGGCGATCACACTCGACGATGTATTACATAGAGGTAATGCAGCAAATTTCGCAGATCACACTTCTCCCCTAGTGGTCGCGCGGAGCTTCGTCCGGTGTTTCTTCGAGTCTGAAATGTTGCATGACCCAAAAACTACAGTCAAATCTGAGCTGGGCTCAAGCTTTACAGTCACAGAAGCAAGAAGAACGCCGAAGGATGATAAGCCTTTCAGAGCAAGCCGCATATCCTTTTGCGATGGGTCTGAGAGATTCGTCGGGTCCCTGGCCTCACCTGTGCGCTGTAAAAATGCCGACAACCAAATCCGGGCCTCCAAAGCCGTGGAAACCATCTCAGATCAACTAGTACGGCCGAAGCCTAGCGTTGAAGCGCTGGAGCCTCTTCCAACGCCACTCCAACACGACATACCGGTCCCAACGCAGCATCAAACTCGCTGTGGGCAAATGATCATATCGATGGCGCTATGGCGGTAGACTCGGCCAGCAGTCCCAGAGCAGCAGTTCAGAGCAGTAGGCCGCAAATGCGCCGTCGGGGCCAAGTGGCGCACCAAACACCCATGCCATCTTTCAGAGCTGCCGGAAAATTGCCGATGTGCAAGGAAGCTACGTCCATCAGAGCAGATCGAATTGCGGGCAGAGGGAGAGTTACAAAGTTGCAGCCGCGGACTGGGCAGGGGCTCCTCAACCTACATCTAGTACACAAGCATCTAGCCAGTCATGCTAAATGAGAACAAAGAATGCCAAATTGGCAGCAAGCGTTTCTTTTGACCTGCGTAAAGCTATCGTCGACGGTAAGTGGTGTGGTTATGGGGCTACGGCGGACAAAGGATACTCCTGGAGTCTTAGGGGCAAACGAGGCCTTCAATCACTGGGCATGCGTTTGGAGAAAGTAAATCGACAACTGTTTCCGCGCATGTGATTAGTACAGTGATGCCATATGACGGTGGTGAGTTGCATTCGTGACGTACTGTACATCTGCCTACAAGAACGATGCCACCGCATAGTACTCTCGCCGCCGCCATGGAATGGCGACTGCGGTTTTGACCCCAGGAGAGGAAGTGCCGAGAAGATGGCGTCTCACTGGGTAGCATGCAATCCAGATCCACTACATCTTGCACGTGCGCTTAGGGGATTGCACGCGCGGTTGAGTGATTGGAACCGCCCACTCCAGTCCTTGCTTTTATATGTAATCACAACCATCTTCCCCACGCCACCTTCTTCGCACTTCACACCTTGATACTGATCTGGTGAGCAGCTCAACGAGCTAACGACGAAGCGATCCGATCTCTCGTCTCCCGCCTCCTGCCAGCATCAACAAAAGGCATCACTGTAATCAGCGGAAGGATGGGTCTGTGGCAGCTACTTAGCATAACAAAACGCGACGTGCACGGCTGACAAGCACAGGACCATTCCGCGTACCATCGACAGCGACCGAATCACACGATATCCCTGAATGCATTGACGAGCCGTGCATGTTCTTGTTCGACGAGGAGTACCAGCTGTGGAACAATCGAAAGCCTGCTCCCATCTTCAACATGCGTCTGACGAGGAAGACTCAGATTTGGAGTCGACTCCGATCTATAGAAGTCAGTAAACTTAGAGAAGGAGAGAAGGGCAACAGCCATACTGCGACAAGTCGGTAGCACCACGGCCACTGACGACTGAGGTTCTGCGGAAATCGGACAGCCAGACCGACACAAGCGCGCGCACGACAGGGATGAGAATGACAGGGATGAAAATAACAGGCGAGTATGACATGAGGGGACAGAATATGGCTCGAGCGAGGGATTTGTCGTCAAGGCAGAATTTGGCCATGTCTATCTATCATACAACGCAGGACCCTACATCACATTATTGTACTCGATCAGAGTGCGCAATTATCCTTCGACCGTCCACTGTTGCGCCTTTGGCGTAAGTGCACTCTCACGTGCTTATGTAGGCAGTTCTTCGATAGACTCTCCAAGGGAGCGTATCGCAATCTCGGCATGCTGTGATGACGATCTGGCATTGCGCCCTCGTAAAGGGGCTTCTCTTCATATGGCGGCATTAGTAGTACCTAACGGTACCTGATGGTCGAGAGCCATGGACTTCTGCAAGGACTTCCTCAGTCCATCCGAGTCCTTCAACTTCTCTATCTCCAGATTTCTTCAACAGCCGTTCGGCTAGGTGCGGCCCTGAACTGCCGAACAATCCCAAGCGCCAAGATGGTCGCTTCATCCGCAGCAGTTCCGAATCGACTGATTCTTCTTTAGAACCAACCTGATGCCGTGCTTTGAGATCGAGCTCGACCTACAGTAGATGACGTCAAGTCTGCTTCCCTAGACCCTCGAAAGCCTGATCGAGACTAAGCTATCACATCGAATCTTTGCTATCGCCTAGCAAATTGGCGAAAGCCACGTTGTCATCAAATTGCTGGAGCGCAGAAAGGCCTCAACGAGACTCTGCCATCACTACGCAATTGCCACTCAGGAATAGACCTCAGAAAGGATCAGACCGGAGACTGCAAACGCCGACATTCTCGTGGCTTCGGACACGCGTGTCTTCACCTCCTCTGGTCTGATACATATTGCCATGCGGATAGTACGACCATTACGAATTTTCCGGCCGCGACAAACAGTAATACGTACCATGCCATCGTCGGAGTCAACCCGTTTTGCCTTCAGCATCATGTTGTGTGCAGCATAACTTACCAACACCTCTCACATGTCTTGCCGATTTTCGGTGCCCACTCGTGCTCATCCGGACCGTGTGGTACCAAGTCTTTTGGGGCCTTCTTTCTTGACCATTCGTCAACTC
>NW_027191608.1:0-9305 GCF_011745625.1 Cladosporium halotolerans | reverse complement strand
TGGTCCTGTGACGACAGTTTCGTCGCAGTGGGACACAGCCACGGTGAACGACCGGACCGTCTCAGCACCCGCTTGGGTGGCGGTACTGAAAGCGAAGTTCCCCAAGCTGGCAAAGATTCTTTGAATTGCGGAGATGTCAGACTTCAGATTGTGCAACGGCGGTCGCTGTGGATTTGTGGATTGAGAAGCATGGGAGGACCAGTGCGACGGATCTTCGTCGAGTGACTGGAGGGTGGTTCGGATGGGACTGATGTTGCGGATGTAACGCTGTAGATAGTGGAGATGATGAAGCTTATGGCGAGCAGCTTTCCCCATGTCGGCCTTTGTCAAGATGGTATTGATGTCGGGGGCGTCGTGTCCTGTCCCGCACCGTCCGAAACTGGAAGCATCTTCGATTAAGCTTAAGAATCTTCGATTGAGCTCGTTGACCGACCGAAGCGGCAAGACGCAAGTCTCTGGGCCCTGGCCCGTCCGTCCGTCACACAAAATGGCCTGCCGAAGCCCTTGTCCGAAGATCCGGAGACCCCACTGCACACAGCCAGCGACGGTGTCAATTTCGGCAGGCTCTCGCTAGTCACATACGAAGCGTTCCTCCGTCGTGTCGTTCAATAAGCCTGCGTAAGACCGTCTCGCTTAAGAGGGGTCATGACGGCAACCTCCTCAGACCTCAACCGCCTGAGAGAAGTCTTGACGGTGATTCGCTCAGGCTTGAACCTGGCCCTTATTTCTCCCGGCTCACCACCATTTGCGGTGTGATGCCCCAGTCAGCAACGCTGCCAGAGTCAAACTCAGCCCTTTTCAACATCTGAACGCTCGGCCTCCCGCCCGCCCGGCCACCGGCTTGGTACCTTCGCTAGAGATAGGACGCCTCTCAGGCCTAGCGCGACACGAGCAAATGTCGCGGCGGTGTCGATGCCATTCCTACTTGAGCTAAGCGCTGGCTCCTCGCCGATACGGTCGCGTTGTCCGTGCAGTCCTCTCGATCTCCAATAACCAGGCGGCCTTGCGCGCTGAATGACCTCTCCGCCATGCAGCTGTCCTCATCCATCTCCTGCAGGTCTATGGGAGACGTTCTTCGACCGCACTGCCTTGCCATCCTGCAAATTGCCGTCGCCACCACGCTGCTTTCCTTTTTCGACAGCAAAACCCCCCTGATACGTCTGGCACGAACGCGCGCTCCACTTTCTCTGCAGGCAAAGCCACCCACTCGTCGCAGCCCATAATGTCCGAACAAGGGTATATGGTGCATCGGCAGCCTTACGTTCCTGGAAACCCCCTCTACGTCGACCCTTCCAAACTCTTCAAGACGCCGGATCAGACTCTTCCAGCCTCGTCAGGGCCCTTCACTCATCTCGTCGTGGCTGGAGATGTTCGGCCGCTGCAGCCATCTGCAGTCTCTGCGTTAAGGAAGGCGTCTAGCACGACACCATCGCGTGGCCACGGCCAGGACATATCAAGCATTGTGCCATCTGGAACTTGTCCCACAAGCTTGGAGGCGGGAAAGGCGCTTGATATCTTGATCAAATTCTTTCTTGAACTGTATCGATCGATGGGACCTTGTCGTACTGGGACGATTGAAGGAAAGAGTATGGACTCGAGTGCGCGACGGCTGAAACAATATCGGGTGCTTTCTGCAAGTATTGAAGCCCATGCTATGTGCGCGGACATGCGGTTCTTTGATGAGAAGTGTCGCCACTGCAAAGAAAGGGAATGAGCGCCCACTGCATTACCTCTGGCAACTGCGCACCGAGGCGCGCTCCAAATCTAAGGACTCCTTTCGTGCATGGCTCTTGCCGTCTTCTGCCTTTGGCTGACGCGTACAGACTTGCGCGCAGGTCCACACTCGCTCGTAAGCGGGTCAGCGCTCTGGCGCCCGGAACGCATTCGTTTGGGAACTCGAGAGCAGAAAGAGTCGGGTATAGTTGGTGTTTGACTGTCTTGACGCGCGGCACGGCCATCGGGGCACCATGCAGAGCCTTCCGAAGACTGGGTTTTGCCTGTCGAAAACGTTTCGAAAGCTTCTGTAGTGCCACCACGCTGATCGGAATTCTTTGATGGGTCGGAGCATGCCTGAGCGGAAGCTGAACTTTTACCGGCACGAGGGCTCTGCGAGACTCGAGCTCGCGCGTTGAATGGTATAGGTGCCAGGTCCGCCGAAGCTTTGTAGACTCCCCAGCCGGGGCACTTCATTTTAATTCTCACAGGCCCTCTGTTGAAGCAGGCGCTCGGCCATGCTGCTGCGCGGATTTCGACTGCACCATAAACAAAAACTTCAACGGAGAACTCAGCATTCTCCTGCGTATCGTGCTTCGGCTGGGCCATGGTCGAGAATGTTCAAAGAAGTGTATACCTGAGAAGCGCAGACGTGGATGGAATAGGTGTAGAAATGATGTATGCAAGTTTGCGTGTCTTTGGAAGCCGACCATGTAGACCGTCGTGCTTTTTGTGAGCCCTCCAAGTAAGCCCTTCCCGGGCCTAGCGACTGTTGCTGCCTGGACTTGCACATCCCTCATGCATGGGACGCCTGCGCCCTACTACCTGCCTTGCCTCAACATACGCGAAGGATACGATATCTCGCAGCTAGTGTGCCTCCTTTCGACGAAGAACTGATCCACCGTGGCAATCAGTTCACTGCCACGAGTCATTCTTTGCCCTGGCAGCGTGTCGCGCCACTTTCGACGATTGGCAAGTCAGCTCAGGGGTTGCAACCGAAATTGCAGCCAGTGCCTCGATTGTCTGTTGTCGAGTCTTCAGGTCTGCCTTGGAAAGGGGGGCTTTTCACGCGTTTCCCCAAACCATTGCTACCCTTTCTCCAACCCACACCACACCGTCTGCGCTCAGCCTCAAGCTTCCAGCAAATGCGGCCAGGCATCGACACCTCGAATCAAGATGGGAAGACACCCGACAGACTCGAGAAGCCACCATGCAGAAAGCGACCGACACTCGACGACGACCGGATTGCACGAGGCCACAGGACCCAGCGGTTTCATCTTCGCCCCGCTGTGGGATAACATCGGACGTGCAGTCTGGACCACCGAAGTGGACAGGATCCTCGTGCTCTCTGCCGAGGTCAACGGGACAGCCCCAATCTGGCTCCGGCTGATCGGGCCTGGAAACGCACTCAACCTCAAGCCGAGCACGAAAGTGACTCACCAGTCCATAGTGACGTTGGAGGTCGACACGGAAGCCGTGCCCCAATCGCACCACGATTTGGCGGAGTATCGGATTGGAGCACGCGGGTGCTTGTTCGCAGACGTATACGTCTACATCTATCAACACGGCCTTGATGAGTGGTCTTCCACCAACCCCAACGAGTTGCTTCAGTACGCAGAAGTCGTGACGTGGACGTTGGTAATCCTCTACGACCTCACGGGAGCGATTTTTGACAGATCTCCAGATTCCAAATTCTCGCGTGCCTGGGTCCGCAAAAAGCTTTTGCCCTGGTAGACTGTGGCACGGGTGAGAGCCTCCAGCCTCAGCCACGGTGCAGCCTTTACCGCCCGCCGGCGTGCCCACGCCCCGCACAGGACATTTTGAAGTGGCAAGCGTGGCTGTCTTACCATTCATGGCGGATCAGCATTGCCAGCAGGAAGTACCTGGACGAAGTCAGGCTCGGTGAAATCCACATGCGACATTTCGGTCAGGTCCGAGCAGAGGAAGAGCATGTTGGTGTTGGCGTTTTTGTGGATACTGCGAGGATGGTGGACGGGTGGCGGCAGCGCATCTTGGCAGAGCGACGATGCGAGTGATCCGACATGGATCGATCGCATCGCACAAGGTACTGTAGCACATTCGGGACAGCGTGGCTGCTGGCGTTCGAGCGAGGCTTTTGCGAGGCGTGAGCAATGGCGACTCATGCACCGACCATCAATCCAGATTGATGGTCTGTGCACCGTCCCCGGTCACCCAAGTGAGGTGATGCAGTGCAAACTGTGCTCATCCGCTTGAAAATCGCAAGGTCCAGCCGCGAGATCCGAATGACATGGCTGACTGTGTGGTACGCCTGGAGACCGGTGCCCATCCCGACGTCGAATGCACTTGTTGTCCGCAGTGCTGATCGCGAAGGCCCTCTTGCTCGGGCTGCTGAGGAGATAGGCACGCCGACATTTGTAAACGTGTATCACCAATTCGAGACAAGTCGGTGTCTTACAGTACTGAAATGTGCCGCGGCTCCGTCCACATGTTCCTGGTATCTTGTCTTCCGCAGCGGCGGTCCAATGTCTTCTCGACGCCCCTCGAAATATCGAGGCGCGAATGGGAATACGTCCCGGCTGCTCGGATGTGTTGTCCATACTCAGGCCAGCTTCTCGTCACGCACAGGAGCATCAGACAACCTGCGCCATTGTAGTCAGAAGTCGCGCTGGCTTGGCCGCCTTTGGGGCAAGCCGATGCGGTCGAAGCGACGCCCACGACCGCCAGACCGCCCGGCTCAGAGCGTACCCTGGGCCCCGCTCCCTCGCAAATCTCGGCCTCTCTTGCCACAGATGGAGCCTTCATGATACTGACGCCTCGGCCATGCAAACGAAAACACATGGCGGATTATCGACGTGCAGCCTCATCGAGCGTGAGCCAGTCGATTATTCAGCCATAGCGAACAGCCACGACTGTTGCCTCAGCCGGGAACACGAGACGCCAGCGACCCACGATAGCAACGATTCGGCAAGCATTGTCCTCGGCCGACGGCATGTTCTGGTCAGCATGACGCAAGCCGTCCGCTTAGTTGTTGGAAGAAGAAGCAGACCGATACTCTCTGGAAGTCTTGATCGGGCCTTGGCGCTTCAGCAGCTTCGTGGAACCTTGTCCCTTCTCAACTCCTGCCACGAGAGTGATGTCCCATCTCTTGGTGCGGCGCTCCAATATATTGGTGCCTTTTCCTAGCTGTCAAGGCGGAAGTCGAAAACCGCACAGTTGCATCGTTAGGCTGTTCGTCCTCATTTTGGACGACGATCTCTCGCGTAGGAGGATGCGACCATGGCATGGCTGTGGGAGGTTGCGCTGGTTAAGTTGAGGTGAGCGTCGCGAGCCTTTCGCAGCACAGCGCCGCAGCGGCAACCGATGGACGTGATGGACGTGACGGACGCTCTCAAACACCGCACTGCCAAGCGAAGGGAAGAGTCCCACGCTTGTACTGCACTTGCAAGGTGTAGAGCTGGGAAGCCATCGAGAGTGCGGCACACCTGCGCATGAATGAGTGTCATGGTATTGCGAGGTGGGAGGTCAACTGACGCTCGCGCTGCCGTCGATGATTCGACGCTTAGCCGTGACAGGCTCGAGCATCATGGATCAAGCATGGCGCGTGGCCGCTTTGGACAGGGTTCGGGCCGACACCGCCCGAAAATAAGCCAGCCGCAGGACGAGACGAAGATGAGCCGAGCTTGTTCCTCACGCGCTACTGGTGATCCAGACGAAGACCAAGTCCTGAGCTGGTGAATTACAGTAAATTCAGGTACAGTATAGTAATCACTTCTGCATACACTCATAATCGAAGCTTTTGCGAGACCTTTGCACGCAACCTTGCAATACGAGTGGGCTTTTGCTTGAATCTTGGCAATCGTCCAACACCTGTGGTGCAGCCGTCCGACGAGCAGCCCAGTCTTTCCACAGCCGCAGCTGCCCAGCAAGTCCTTTTGTCTCAGCTTCGGTCACAACTGGTGAGCTGCACGCATACCCATAAGACCTGGTCTTATCGTCGTCACCATGGAATCATCAGGCAAGTGACGTTAGTCGTCTGAGCGTCGTCGCCGTGACCAGCTTGTGCCGAAGCACTTTCCATGTCGACTCTCATTCTGGGATGTGGGCTGCCAGGGTTAGGGTTGGGGTAAGCAATGAGTGGTTCGACGCCCCTGCTGTCATGTTTGCGACTTAATTGCACCATTGACCATCGCAGGAAACATGTGAGCGGCAGGATCGCCGAGACCTCTGGAGGATAAATTTTGTTGTAAACTCACCTCGAGCATATCGTAGTGTCGTCAACTTGCGCAGTAAGTGAATCAATTGGTGTTATAACAGTAGCAAACACACCAGCACATCGTCAGATATGTAACTTAGATTGGCAGACGCGATGCTCGTGTCTGACCACCTAGCAGTACTCATCATACTAGTCTTTTATACAATCGCTATCGAAATGCAGAAACGCCAGTCTAATCGAACATGGCGGTTGAATCTACCACGCTCACACCCAATTACCAGTGAGATACGGCAGGACGATTTTGCTGACGTCGCGGGTCGCCACCTGTGAGACATCCAGACTCGTAACCCTGTCTCTGCCAGCAAAACCTCTCGAGACGCAATCCCAATTCAGGTGCAGACACACCCTATCTACCAGCATGATGCCGACCGCTTCTCCCAACACCAGATTCGCTGCACCGATCAAGTCTGATGTATCCCACAGGCCGGGGCATATCGATGCCGTCCGAGACATGCGGAAGTGCCCTCGATTGTCTTGAGCGCGCCCTTCCAATCCTTTCCGTGTGCGCCAGAAGCATTTCTTACAGTCCGTGAGTGCCACACCGTTATGGTTCTGCGAAGTCTTCGACGGCCTCGGCAGGCCAGGTATGGTTCCGTTGCTATACTCGATGAGCACAGCGCTCAGGCATTGGGCACAACAAAGGATGAGGCATCCCGACTTGAGACGAGTGTCCCGCCTCGGCGAGTCTCCTTCGAGATCAGACGGGTCGTCCAAATCCATGTACATTGTAAGGTTCTGCGACCGCCAAAGCTTCTTGTGCTCTCGCATCGGCGACTGCAACTTGTTTGGAGCGCAATCCTCCATCATGAGGTCTTCCATGCGGAGATCAAGATCATCCATGGCACCGTAAATTTATAGCTCAGGTAGGAGCGAGTTGGGATCTTTCGACTTTGGGCGACTTTGATTGAGCAAAAGGGTGAGGGCCCGCTGCACGGATTCGACTGGATATGAACAGCAGGGCCAAGGTGATGCTGTACAGCACAGTAGCCTCCATTCAGAAACAACCATTGTTATAAAAGCGCCGTCGGTCCAACAAGACTTTGCGGCACGGCTTCCGGGCAGAGACGTTCTCGTCCGTTGGTACCCCCGAGCCAACACCCTTCGAGGCCCCTCCCCTCGTCTGCTCTTTCTTCACTGGCTGGGGACAGCTGAAGTGGCGGCGTTGTCACGCGCCATGTGACTCTGCTTGCACGCGGAAGCCTCCAGATTGATCTGATGATGTAAGGTGACAAGTATTGCAAAGGGAGAGCTGCAAAGGAAAGGGAAGGATGCAACATTGAGAGCCGTGTCCTCACATCACTATCTTGCACACTGGACTCGACTCGTTGAAGGTGAAGTCACTGCCTAATCGTGTCATCACACCCTACATCGGCGGCTTGGGGCAGAAGTTGGCGGAGGTTGATGTCTTTCCACTTTGGGTCGTCTTTGCTGAGCTTCGGGAGAGCAGTCTGAATTTCAAGGCGTCCCTGCTGTCCGGCGATGATCAAGGCACCATTGCCATCTCTCAGATGCTTTACGAGCCGCACGGTGACTGCAGCGTTCCCACGTTTCTACTGCGTGACTCGAAGGAGTCCGTTCAACTTTGTCCGCGAAACTGCACCTGGTGCCGGCTTCCAGAAGCGAATCCATCTCGCGCAGGGCGTTGCCTCATCGGCCGGTCAAGGTCGTGGTCTTTCGTGACACTTCCCTGCTTGACATGGGGAGATGAGAATGGCAAGGAATTCGAAAGCAGTTCATGCCGCCCAGCAGTATGTGCCCCTTGGAACGCCTGCAGCTCATCTGCAGGGCACCAGGAACAAATGTGATTAGTGCTGTGCTGTAGGAAGTGATCACGGGCTTCAAAACCGGTCCTGCCCAGGATCCGCCCCACAACTCAGCTGGCCGCGGATGGGCGCGTCAAGCAGCGGCTGATGCGGCGCCATCAGACCAGCCCGTCGCAGCGGTCCGCGTTGCGTGCAAGCCACCACCCGGCCACCTGCCAGTACCGACGCGCTGCCGCAGCACACGCGACGTTCTTTCCATTAATGTTACCGCCGCCATCACTGTCGCCCGTAGTCTCTGCCGCAACAATGCCATCACGTCCGTCCTCGCTGGCTCCCCATGCTTCTTCCAGCCGCAATCTCCGCCAGTGGTCCCGAACAGCTGCGACAGCCACTGGCGATCGCAACGTTAGCTCCGAGTCGGGGCGCATCTCTTGAAACCACCTCCGACTTCGCCAACAACGACAACAATTCTTGCGCGGCGAGCGATGTCGAAGTTGTAGACGAGGACGGCAAGGATATCCCCTAAATCAGATCTGGGAAGAAGGGCGCGCGCGCACATGGAATTGGAGCATAGCTTGCCGTGGAGGCAGATGCCTGCAGAACCGCAAAAGATGATTTTGATGCAGAAAGCTATGGGAATGAAAGGATACAAGGTGCACTCTGGCGACCGCCTCCTACCACACGGGGTTTCCGCGACCCCGGACGACATCTGGTACCTCAGAGGACGGCCCTGAAATCGAACAGCCTGATGCTTTGGGGCGACTGACTCTCACTTCTCAAGAAGACGTGAGAGCGCAAGGCTGAGGCTTGGAAGGGTCACGACCAGCATCCCGGCAACCACGCAGCCCCGTGGGATCAGAACGTCAGCTTCGTTTGCAGACGACACGTTTGAGAAAGACTCACTGCGACGATGGCTGTCGTGGTTTGAGACGACAATCTCGGTTTGTTGACGATCAGAGCTCGGTTTAAGCGCGGCAATCTGACCGTTCGAAGGTGTCGGCGGAGAAGAGTCCAGGACGCCTTGACGAGCGCACGTCTCGCCCTGAGCCGAAGCCACTCCAAGCCGGAAGCTTCGTGCTGGAGATTCTGCGAGGAACCGGACCAGCTCGGGGCGTGCGCGTTTTCTTTTGCTGCAGAGCCAGTGACATCCAGCCAGCGCAGTGATCTGGTGATGGCGCCAGAATTTCCGAGTTGCCTCAGGACTCGGTCGAAAGCGCCGGCCACAGACGAGAGTTGCTGCAACAGATTGTTCACGTCCAGTGTGTCGATTTGAAAAGCAGGCAGTCTTGTAAGGAATATGATCGCGGCAGCGGCGCTGCAAGCCAGCAGGGTCAGAGGAAGCATCGAGAGACTTTGCATCATGTTTCGGCGGTAGCACAGGAGGTCGGAGAGCGATCCCAACGTGCGGGTTTCATGTTCCTGTCAGCATGCCGGCAGAGCCTAAAATTTACAGATGCTGTCCGACCCTGAAGGCTAGATGGTCACGCGCCGGCGTTCGACTGGACCCGACCGAGAAATACTGGCTGCCTGAAACGCTGAATGAAACACTGGCTCACCTCGCTTCTTCCTCTGGG
>NW_027191607.1:0-9316 GCF_011745625.1 Cladosporium halotolerans | reverse complement strand
CTGAATCTGATTATTCAGGTCCGAGCTCAATCAGGGACCTGATTGATTGATTACCTGATTGATTATCTGATTGAGAAAATCAAGATTCAAGATCTATGAAGATCACAAACATGCAATCATACGCCAGCGAGATTGGCGGCGCGGTATTTTACAGCGACGTGGGAGAGATCGAGCGGAAACGTGAGATCGTAAGAATGTTGACCACAGGCCAAGAGCGGTTGTTTTGGTCGACGAGCGCGTTGGGGGAAGGTATCGACGCCAGCACCATCCGAGTTGTCATCCACGTCGGCGGCATCGACAAGTTGGACGATTTCGGACAGCAAAGTGGCCGAGCCGGGCGCGACGGCGTCACCGCGAGCGAGAGCATCGTGTTGCAGGCGGAGAAGAAGAATCAGCAAGGGCAATCATACAGGGTCAGGACGGGGCAGGAAGAGCCCGAGATGATCGAATATTTGGAGGGCAGGCGTTGTCGAAGGGCGGTGTTAGACGCCGATATGGATGGCGATGTCACGCGGACCAATTGCCGTGCAGGCGAGCAGTTTTGCGACGTGTGTCGAGGGCAGGGCCGGAAGCGGATTCGTGCCCACGTCAGCCAGGGAGAAGTTCAGAGCAAGAGGACACGGTTGCAGCCGATGTGCAGCAGCACCACCAACCTACTGAACATTCCGTGAGCTCCCCGAGCGGTCTTTAACCCAAATGAAAGCAGGAAAAGAAACACAGGTCCATTCAACATTTCACGCTCACCCCAGCGAACCGAGGTCTGGATAAAATTTCACTCGGCACAGCTTGCAATGCAGGCTTCCGACAGCATCTCCCATCCCGCGCCTTTTCGTTTCCAGAGCCCCGCGCCTCCGAGCTCGATCGCGCGGTTTGCGTGTCGAAACGGCCGTCGGCCTCGCCGCAACTTGCATTCTCCTCAACTTGCACTGTATCACGCAAGCATCACCGAGACCTATGTGGACAGCGGTGATAGAATCGCCTGCGACAGTGCATTGCCTCGACGATCTGTCCAGCATGACCCAGCGGCCTTTGACCTGAGCGCGCACGGAGCAAGAGCCGGATTCTCCGGCGCAGAGATGGGCATCCGTGCGACACTACCGCAGCGGCTGTGGCCGAAAGCCAAGCGCATCGAAAGCACCACCATCTGGCTTCCCACACCCCACAATTTGTTTCCCTTGATTCCGCTCCCCTGTTCCTCGCGAACATCTCCACTGGAACGTGCCGTGCGGCAGTCTATCTGCCTAGCAACTCGGCGGATCCCCCAGCTGGAACCAATATCGACCGGCGCAAGGCGTGTGCTTTGACTGCGTTTACCAGCTTCCTCAAGTTGACATCTGACTTCGAGACGATTCAATCGTTGAACGAGCTTGGCGTTGTAGTCACAACCGCTGTGTCTTGTCTTAATCTTGCCTCACACTTTCCCTGGGTGTGTCTTGTCCTGAGAAGTGTCATCATGAAGAATAAGGAGGACGAATCGACCAAACACCGTCGTCGCTCTCTACGAAAGCTTCGGCCATGGGCGCAGTTGCATCTTTATTTGAAGCAAAAACACTCAAGCTTGTTGCCGCGAAGCAGTGGCCGATTATTCGACAACATAGCTTGCTCTAGACAATTTCGAAAGGTTTGCCACGCTCGCGTAACAGTGACGTTCAAGCTCCAAATACACATAGAACGATAGCAGCCTCTGCTGGCGCCTTTATCGATCACTCATGCTGGAGTTTGGAGCAGAGTATGGCACGTAACTCTTTGCTGATTCGGTAAACTGGATCTGTGACTATCAAGCTGCCAAAGCCCGACATCTTTCAAGCAGAGAAACATTTTTGTACTGTATCGGCAACTGTGTATAGAATTTCTGCTTTTTCAAGCTCCCAGATTATTGAATTCTTCGTATGCCCTTTTTTGATCCACATTCTGCCGTTCACCGCTATGTCTGCACGTGTGGCTGGATCAAGGAGACATATCGACCTGGGTAGGCTTTGGAAATGCCATGTCCAGCCAAAGGATTCAATGACAAAGCGCCTCTCAATGAGAGGTTTTGGCAGACTCCTTTGTCCTCATCGGCCTAATTACAGATGACATTCAGCGCAGAGTCCTTTGTTGTTCAGCGGTTCAAGATGACTTACGGATCGCGTAAGCATTTAGTACACCTCTCATGTTTGCATTCGGGACAAATTTGATTTCGTACTAGGTTCGCCCTGCACCGTTCGCACGTCCACCGCACTCTTTGGCGCGGCCGTTTGTAGACTCTCTGCAAAGTGGTACAGTCCCTACGAACCTGTCCGTTTCGGTGTTGAATCAAGGATAACAACGGGTTCGTTTTTCCACTGGCATTCGATACGTTGCCAACATGCTCGCTGCGTTCCATTCGGGGTGGGGCTGATCTCGGACGTGGAGGGTTCGTACTTATAGCATCAAGAGCTGAAAACATCGATGCGTTGCTGTCGTGCGTATGTGTAACACGAATAGGTTGAAGGTGACAAAGAGACATAACTTTATCATTCGTGGGAAATTGCAGTCTGATCAATATCCGTGTTCGGAACTTGGAGCACGGGTACTCTAACTATCGCATGCTGCGAGAATCCCGAATCAAGACGTATTGCCAATCCTTTTGCGCTTATCAGAGTCCCGTCTCCATCCTGTGAGGTCATTGAAATCAAACGATTGCCGCGTATTATGTAGTGCGGCGACGAGCAAATGAGCGTTCCCATTTCTGCGACACGCCAGCGTCGTGCTAGGTAGGATCACGTTTGAACAGTTCTCCAAGTGACACGTTGCTCCGAATCCTTGGATAAGAGGTAGGAAAGGCACTCCACTAGAATTGATATATACCGGGACTTTTGATCGATGTTCGAAAAGGCGCGTCGTTGTCGCCGTGATGGAACACTTATGTATCATGTGCTCGCCGATCGTTCACAGCGCCGAAAACCTATTCATTTGATTTTGCATATTCTGGGGGCCAGTCTTCTCGACCCTGAGACACCACCAATTCCTCGAAAGCAATGCCTCTCAATCTCTTCTTGACTTTTAAATTGCCGCTCAGATTCACTCTGGCATACTCGTACAGGTTGGGGCTGACGGCCACCTCATTCCATTTTTGAACCAGTCGGCGCCAATAGCATGCCTCAGCGGCAAGGGTGAGGTATCGATCACGAAAAATCGCTACCGCGTTGTCCGCGATGCGCTGAGCTATCTCTCTGTCTCCAAACAGATAGCGTATCTTCGTTTCGATGTCGGAGAAGTCTCGTTTCACAGGTACAAAGTTCTGGTCAGGTCCATCAGGATTCAAGAGATGGTAGTAGTATGTCGTCCACTCGAGCTCATGGATAAAAGTCACGCTCCTGCAATTCAACAGGTACTTTAAGCGTCCGGACCACGAGCGGCCTTCGGTGTGTACGAGAAAAGCCGTAAGAGCAGGAATCTTCCGTAGATATGAAACCCGAACGTGTTGACCAGTCAAAATCGGACGCATCAGCCCAAGATTTTTCTCGCACCGCTTCCACAAGGTTACCTTTCACTTCAGGGTTTGTCCAAATGGCACCTCGCCACACCAATTTGGGAATCTTTTCTTGGATGACCTCGTTCGCTTCTTTGCCGTACAACCGCATATCTGCGAACGAACCAGCCACTTCTTTCCAAGACCAGTGGTTGAAGTCGGGTATTAGAAATACACCATCGTGAGAAGGATCACTAGGCCTTCGCGAGAAGGCCCAGAGCGCAAATATGTCTGTGGTCTCGCTGCTAAAAGTGTCGGGCTTGTCGTCAACACTGAGTAAGAATTCGATGGTCGGGAGATTTTCTCCCGCCGCAGTGGCACCAAGTAGGGCGCGGTAAATCTGCTGCCATACGGCCATGGCTCGTTCTGGCATTTGCGAGCCTTCGATTCCGAAGATGCCTTTGGTTTGTAGGATACGAAGTCGGTTATTGTGGATCAAGCAACGGGAGACACCGCTTCCCCAGTGGTTGAGGGAGGTGTCATTGATCGTTATTCGGCGTTGGAGTTGATTGGCCCAGAAATCATGTGCTCTATCGATCTCACGCCAGAGATTTGGAAAGGCCAAGTCACATTGTCTTGAATTAAGTGCAATGTTTTCGGAATGGCTGTCTACATCGTAGCGCCATTCTGTCGTAGTGTCGGCTTCTGTGAATGTTTTCGAGGTCTCACGAGCACCCGGCCGCAACGTCTCAATATTGCCGAACAAATGATACGTGTACGAGAAGATGCCGCTTTGAACAATGCATAAAGTGATAAGCACAGCGAGAAGTGCTTTGAGTTTGGGGTTAGCAATGACTTGCATTGGCTGAGGAATGGTCGAAATGGTATCAAAAGTTCCGGCCAATTTCCCCAGTGATGAGGTTGTTAAATGAACGAGATCAAAGCCAGGTTACATCGGTAGTGGAATGCGACACGTTTATACCCTTGAAGACCCAGCTCTTGGCCGCTGCAAATCATAGCCTCCATTCGCTTGAGACATTTTCGCCGGGTTCGCGCCTCCAGGAGGACGGATGATGCGGCATAGGTTATCAAAGAATGAGATTTCACTTCGACTACTCCGATCCTTTCGGTGGCCCTTTCTGCAAATTCGGTTAAGAAGCCCCCGGCGCAGATAAGGTCGGGCTCAGGGCTCTCCGTCTGTTCTGGGGTTGGGATGAGGACCAGATCGTTGTTAGGACTGAGTCTCCTGAATGGCTATTGTCACGTGAGGTGAATTCAGCTGACTGAGAAGTCGTATTGAAGAGGATTATAGAAGCAATGAAGTAGGGAAGTAGCGGTTACGTGATTTTTGATTCCAAGCAGTCACTATGAACAATGAGTTGCACATACTGTAAGAATACAGAGGCATTCTTGGGTTGCTGTACACCAAGGAGCTCCGTGCTATAGTTAACCTCTATCCGGGTGTTGCGAAAACATTGCCGTACCGAAGGTCCCCTACATAACATCAGCCATAACTTCTCGCGCCTCGCTCTCTACTATAAACCTTTCTTCTGAGTACTTTACCAGCGCTACGGGCCTCTCACATATGTTTTGCAGCCTCGTAGCTCGCGGCAAAAAGGGATCATGGCAGGTCGAAAGGTCGTGGCACTACGATGGATTCTCCGCGCTCTTTGGGAAAGTAGTCCTGACACGTCACAAGTAGCTACGAATGATCTGAAACATACTCTATACTATCCTCTGGTGTGAAGCCTGCATAACGATCTATATTTTACGTTCATATATGCTGTATGAGACAAGGTTGCAGGGGTGCAAAGTGGGCTGATCTAAAACTGCAGGGCAAGGTTGCGGCGATGATATCATCAAACGCCGAGTAGTTACTGGCGGCATAACAAGCAGACTGCTTATGAGGCCAGCTGATAAGTGGCATGCTCACGTTACGGGCCGCTCACTATCCGTCTCCGCGATCGCATCACGTTAGGCACCCCACGGCTGTCGGGCACGGCTCGACCCATGCCTGCCACGAACGCGTGCGGAGACCCAATTCTTGTTTCCACACTCCAAGCATCAACAGCAATGTCGACGCGACCGTTTCGCTTACGACACCCTGGATATCCAACTCCCAACATCCTGTTTACAATTGCAGCAAGTGATGGTCGCGATCGTGACCATATACACTTCGCTACCGTATGGGCAGCATGCTCTGTGATCCTCAATAACAGGACTGACCACTGGCTTTCCCCCGAGCGCTTGGGCGCGCCCAGAGCGGCCGCTGATGCTAATGGACTTCTGCTTGCTGGCGACTACTTTCTCCACGTCCCTAGTGCCGATGCCGATATTATCGAAACGTACTCTGTAGTGCCCAACTTCCGCAGCTGGCAATTCCTTCATGGTGTCCTACCGGACCTTTGGCACGAAGCCTCGGTAAAGGACAAGCAACTCACCGCGGAACGAGGTTCTTCGATCGAAGCTGTCGCTATTGAAAGCTGCCGCATTACAGAAAGATCTCTTGCTACCCAAGATGCTCATGTGATATCGAAGGAGGAGAAGCCTTGGTTCGCAAGCAATGAGATGGAGCAATATGGGATGCTGTCAACGCGCAGCGGAGACACCGTTGCCGACACACTCCCGAACATCCTACGGCTAAGGTCTGATGCACATTACCTCTGGGATAAGTCCGAATTCTCTATCGTGCCACGGAAAAAGGATCCATCAACAAGTGGCGCATCATGGTGCACACAAGTCTTGAACGATGGGGAAGAGCTGCATCAATATTGGCATGGGATAGAGCTACAGCCTCTGGCTGAGCGTCCAGCACAGTATCTATTTGCTCGCTTTGCTTGGGACATTTTCCCAAGGCTGCATACATTCCTTCGTGCTGGGCGCGAGCGGGCCCTACTCGTTTGCCGTCTTGACGGTACGATTGAGGACCGAAAATACGTCGGCCCAGAGTGTTGGCTCTTCACGGAAAGCCAGGGTCGCAATCGCAGCGCCAGCCCGACCAAAAGATCAAGAAGTCAGGCCAACATTGACGACCTCGAGCGACAGGAAGGGTTCGAAGAGTGTTCGCTGTCATCCAGTGATCGATCGATCTCGGGTGGTGCTGATTCTGCTGTGGGAGGACTTGGCTCTCGCTTCTCCAAAGCTAATAGGATTGGGCACGATTATGAAGCATACGAGGATCGTGGACGAAAGAGGCAAAGAATGTTCAACTGAAATGCAGATATTGGACTCGTTCGACGAAATCTAGAGTGTTTCAGGTGTTGAAGCTCTGCATGATCCGACTCATCTTCGCTTGGGGCTCGGAGATGCTTCTGGACCAGATTGAGTCGAAGAACCAGCAACGCACGGCTTCGCAGTCCCGGACAATGTGATCAGCCTCTTCTACTAGAGGTGAGAGTCTCCTTGAATAGGTCGATATGGCTTCTGTCAGGAGATCTTCAGGAACCTTCAGCCTGGGACGGAGGGCAGTCCGAGCAACAGGTTTCTCCGCGGGGATCTCTGCTAGTAGACACGATTCGGGGATCGTGTTGAAACACAATATCTCTTCTCGGTATAGCCAAGGATTGTCAAGACGGTAAGCCAGCGCAAATTGATATGCATCAATGCAGTCCGTCTCAATGGGCTCCATGTCAATTGCCATGATATAGACACGAGTCGCCCTGCACTCGCAAGCGAAGTGCTTTGCGCGGCGGAGCGCGGAGGCCCATGAGGAGAACAGAGAGATCCATGGCGACTGGAAGGGCTCCCACCATAGGTGCTTTCTGACACTGCCGATTGTCGGATATGCCCACTGGGCACGAGCCTGTAAGCCAATGTGATTGGGATTAGAACCATCCGTAGCGACGACGCGATAGCACATATGAAGCGGCGGTTGAACATTGAACCGAGCAAAGATGGCAATTTCTTGATTCGCCATGGCCTGAATGTCGGCTAGAGCGAAGCAACCCCACCGTATGGATGTTTATGATCGTCCGGATATATCTGGTTGTATATGCGTCTGGTTTGCGGACGCATATACTCCCATGTCCTCTGAGAAATCCCTCCTTTCCCGATTGCAGAGGGTTTCCGACGCATATTGACACAAGAAAATGGATGGACGATATGACTTAGCAGCTATGAGACTCTTTTGGCGTAGTTTTGTACAGCCAGCTGCGATTTTGGCTTTCACGGCAGAGTTCTATTGCAGTGAGGTAGGAAGATGATGGGTTCGAGCAGGGCCCATCCAAGTCGAGGAACGCAGTAGACCCTGACAGCCAGGACGCCACGTCGCATGCTGCGAGCGCGGGGATAGACGGCTAGCGGCCCGCGACGTGAGTATGCCGCTTACCAGCTGACCGATTTCAGTAGTGTGCTGTTTAAGTCGCCGGCCATTTGTTAGCTTCTGATGATATCATCGCCATGGTGCTGCCCTGCAGGTTCAAGTCAGCCGACTGTATATCCCTGCAACCTTATCTCATATGACATGGATCGAGATAAAATATAGATCTGTCATGCAGTCTAGAAGCTGGAGGACATCCTGGAGTGTGTTTCAGATCAATTGCAACTGTTTGTGACCTGTCGCGACTGTCTCTGCCAAACAGTGTGGAGATTTCATCAATGCCCTACGACATCTCGGCCTGCCAAGATCGTCTTTCGCTGCAAGTGACAAGGCTGAGAAACATATGGAGGAGGGTCGCAGTGCCGGTGAAAAAACTGAAAGAGTTATGTATGGTGCAGAGCGAGGCGCGGGAAGTTATGGCTGCTATAATGCGGACAGCTTTCGGAACGCCAATGTTTTCGCGACGCCCGGATAGAGGTTACATCGATCACTGAGCACATGGTCACATGACTTGGCGTGCTTAGTGTTGCCGTCGAAGTGTCGCGCTCAGCAGGCTCCAGCCGCGCCTCTCAAGCTGTAAGACCTTAAGCTTCTTGAGTCCGTGTTCGTAGTAATTTTATCGTCAATTCAAGGTTGTGGCAGAGGAGACTTCCGCCCATGCACGGTTTCGTAAATTTAGGAGTGGTGGTCGCAGCAGTGACCTCCGTCGCAACGTGCTGGTCGAAAGTCTGATAAAGAGGACAGAAAAACCGACTGAGCAAATTGCAGCTACTTTTGAGTCACATGCGTCCGCCGTGTGAGGGTCGGCAAGTCGCACGATGCTCACTGTTGGTGGTGTGAAGCAATGTGGCAGTCGGTCATGCATACTGCTCAGATGTAGAGTATGGCGAAGGCAGCGGGCTACTACGCTAAGGAGGCTGAGCAGCAAGCAGGTCTTGATTAGCGGAAGGAGAGACAGAGTAGAGCTGTAGACTCCGTTCGGAGTAACTGAGAGGCTGCTGCAGAAGTGTTCCAATTTCTTAACGCTAGAGACGTGCGCAAGTGGTCAACTGGAGAAAGCGATCAAGATGGCTCCTCAGATATCGAACGACTGGAGCGGGACACATTGGAGTACTGGATGCCAACGTAGGTCGGAGAAGACTGAGGGGACAGACGAGGCGTGACAATAACAAGAAAGCAGGAGGGGGATACGTTTCAAAGCTGCGTGGGCTCGGTGGAGCCAGGAACACTTGCATAAATGTAATGAAAATGAACAACATAAGGGCAAACACGGATGCTATAGAAACCGTCAAGAAGATAGGCGACGTGTCATAAGCCAACTAGTGTAAATGCAGTATGATTTTGAAAAGCAAAAAAAAAAGAAAACGAAATCAATGTCAGTTACCGTCAGCATTGTATGAGGTTTTTCGGGCTAATGGAACGTGCAATAGGCAATTTGAGCTGCCACCTTGCAGTAAAAAGGTGAATTTTGTGATGGTCTTTGCTGCGGAGATTGCAGGCTGCTGGAGAAGGTGTAATTTACTCACCTTTGTACCGAAACGCCTGAGATAAGGCACTTCCTGTAG
>NW_027191606.1:0-9442 GCF_011745625.1 Cladosporium halotolerans | reverse complement strand
TGCGAAACGTGTCGAGTCAGGTTCAACATCGTACTCGCAAAGGACGCCCTTCTTTGCACAACGTTCGCAAGAAGGTCGCCGGCTATCGCACTACTGAAGTGTCAGAGCCCTTCTAGAGCCTTCTTTTTTTCCAGGTATAACTTACCTTCGCTTTCCCCCTCTGGCAAGCTATACACGCAACTTTGACCTGACTTCTCCGTACCCGCGGTATCGGCGGTGACAGCGCTTGGAGGCCATTGTAATTGGCGTCGATCGTCCGAAAGACAGGATCCAACGTGTGAGCAGTCGTAGTTTTAGGCGCTAGAGGCCTTGGTGTTCGTTGTTCCCTAGCCATCGCGACGCATATTAAATTTGATTTGATCTGAATGAGTCCTGTGTCTGATACAGACAAAGCTTCTAGCGTGAATGTTTGAGAACTCGCAAAAATTGATATGGTAGAGATGTAATGCAGACTGCTTGGTGATGTATCGCAGCGCGACTCCCTGGCAACTGAAGGATCAGATCGATCGGATGAGACGGCTTAGACCGTGTCCCGTTCGCATATTGGACGCCTGCATCCTGGCACCGCTTATGTACAGTATTGAATGAACGTGTAAGAAATCAGGGCCTAATCCGTGCATCGCTTGAGCTTCCCCGCAGGCATGCGACCAATGAGCAAACGGCAACTTCATGAAGGAGCAATGCTGAGGTGTCGCAGCAATCTCATATCGGTTAGCCGAAGCCAACATGTCACACCTGGTTTCAATGCTGCAGAGAGAGGCCGTTCCAGAGCTTCTCCCAGAAGCGCGTTACTGCGTCCACAGCTTGTATCTCGATTGCACTTGTATGCGATTGATCTAGCCCTACATTGGCGCCCAGATTCAGGGTTTCCTGTTACGACGTGAGAGCCGACAGTCCAGACCACTGCAAGCCGTCCTCTGTGTCGTCTCCTGGAAGGCCGCCTTGATTGGCTAGTCACAATGGGACATCAGTTGCAAAACGCTTAGACGGTAAGGAGGCAATACAGGTCAGCAGCATGCGCTGGTTCTACCAGCGCCATATCTCTGACAGGTGACCTTCTATGAGCTTCCGTACGATTTTGCTCCGCCTCCTGCGGAACGGTAACAGCCTGCACTGGTATCAAAACCGCTGAGACGCGGTCTCGTTGCGGACGGACAGACGGCAAGCCCGCCTTGCGGCACGGTGCCGACCGAGCGAATCAATGAACGCAGAGGTCGCGACATCGGAGCTTCTCTGCGTCTGGCCCTTGTCAGTGTATCCGAAGGCTGATCCTGCCGAAAAACCGGTCTGGCACTTATCTGCATGCCGCAACCTTTGTCAACGGTCTCTAGCTGGATGCATTTGAATGGACGACGTTCTTCTCGTCGTAGCGCATCTAGCGCATCTACTTTCAACTCTACTCAGACCGCGTGTCGCCTTTGCGCAGGCTCGAAAGCAGATGCGTCGAACGATGACGGCGACTATTTGGACGAAGGGACGGCTGTCCGCGCGATCGGTGCTCCGACACATGGTCAGGCCGATAGGCAAATGACAGGAGAAGAGCAAGAGATGGGTTATCAATCAGTTGTGGCGTGGATAACAGATGCAGAGCGAAGATCAGAAAAAATGTCCCGGCACAGGTGGATTCCCGGCACATGTGGATGGACGCTACTAATTGTATGCTCAGTTGTGACTTGTCAAAGTTCTATGGCTCTGCAAAATGCCTCATGATATATCGTCGAGTTACTGAACTGGACGATTGGTGGTGAAGATGGGACGCTGAAGATCGCGTTGCCTAGCTCCGCACGGCCGCGGAGCCGCAGTCTTGGCACCCGAATTGCTGCTCGTGCTTTCATTAGCGTCGGTTACAAGGGCACCGCGGAGACAGCTGTACTGCAACGCGATGCCCTTCCACTAAATTTATCATCGTACTCGACATGTTTCACTTGTCAGCACCTCGAAGTGGACGTCTTTGCTCCGTGCTTTGCGTCTAAGTTGTACACTGGGTACATAGTCCAGACCCATTAGATGCTTCTTACGTTCGGCATTAACCCTAGAATGTTCTGTATCTCCGAGTCGAGATGTTCGATGCAAGGTGGAATATTTTTGATAAGTGGGTAGCTCTCGCACGACAATCATAGAGCAGTCTAAACAAAAGGTGGGGGGCTCTGCCGACGCGTAATCAGAGGGTTTGGGGTTACTCAGGGAGGTGGTTAGGGGTCTCATAATTGTCAGACTGCACGGAGATCAAGGACCGGACTGTAAGCTAGGCATCTATGAAGCTTGCATACTTTTCGATCGACATTGATCCAGGATCAGGATCATCTCAGATTCAGACACATGTTTCCTGGAGAGCAATTTGGGATACACAGCGTTCTTGCGGAGAGGTGTGTTGAGTGTACCTTGCTTCGACGCAATAATGGAGAGAGTGTGCATTGTTCGCGCTGTCGGTGGTTCTTGGGAAGGTCGTATCGAGCGCACACTTTCAATGCCTGCGGTACTGTCCTCGGACGCCTTTTCACGTTTTGTTCACGCTTGATCGAACGTTTGAGAATGGATTGGAGCTTCTCAGAGCTAGACTCCAAAAAGAGAGACTCCTGGGGATCCCCGTACTCGTGGAAGAGCACCGTATAACAATTTCAAGAATGTGAGCAACAAAGAAATAAGTTGAGAAATAAGATGCTGAAAAGCTGACAAATTGTGTCCGCGTGTCATGCGTATTGCAAAGCATGTACGTTACCCTGTGGCTTGATGAACGGCCCGATCCGAGCCTTTTTCGATTCAGGCCTGCTGTGAACAGCTTTGTTTACGAGTGATTGCAAACACTACCATCATCGTGCGATTCTTATTCCCGCATTATCTGTCAAGAAGAATTCTTGACACCTTAACATGCTACTCGCAAGCACGTAGCGCCCGCGCTATACCAGGCATAGCAACTGCCATCCCACAAGCCATATGCTTCCACCTTCCTTCATACAGCGTATCACGGTCAAACACCCCGGGTACTTGCCGGCGTGCGACGGTGCTAGAAGCTTTCCCGGTGTGGGGCACATCCCGACGTCGGGCACACCTCCACAGCTGTAAACAATACCGCTTCAACACGCGTTCACTCTGCGACCATGGCAGCTATCAATGAAGCAGTCGCGTTTCTGAAAAGCGCCGATGAGCCCAATGTTTCTGAAACAGCTAGAATGTTTAATGTTGAGAGATCAGTGCTTAGCAAGCACTTCCGTGGAAAGAGAGTCTCTGTAGCTAAGGCTAACGAGACAAAGCAATTATTAGCCAACAAGCAAGAATTGGTGCTTGTGAAAGAGATACAAAAGCTCTGTGACTGGTGTTTGCCGCCTACGCCGGCAATGGTAACTCTCTGGGCCTCCTATGTATGTGGCAAGCAGCCCGGCAAAAACTGGTCTGCAGACTTCAAAGCCAGACACGAGGATGTCTTGGATTGCAGATACCTCAACACCATCGACCTCTCACGACACAAGGCCGACTCTGCGGCTTCATATAGACAGTACTTCTCCACTTTGAGGCAGAAGATTGACCAGTACAGCATACAGCCTCACAATTGCTACAACATGGATGAGAAAGGCTTCCTCATCGGCCACCTACAGAAAGTCAAGAGGGTCTTTCCTAGAGCTCTCGTGCGACAACAGAGGCTACTAGGCGCAGGGCAGGACGGTTCGAGAGAGTGGATCACTCTTATTGCGACTATCTGTGCAGACGGAAGCTCATTAGCACCAGCTTTGATCTACAAGGCGGTCAGCGGCGACCTCCAGGACTCTTGGCTGCAGGACCACGACCCACAGGAGCATCCTTGCTGGTTCGCGAGCTCACCTAATGGATGGACGAATAATGAACTTGCTCTGAGCTGGTTGCAGAGCCTATTCGACAAGCAGACTGCCGGTAAGGCTGGTAGAGACTGGAGACTTCTCATTCTCGACGGCCATGGCTCGCACTGTACGTTGAGCTTCCTGGAGTGGTGCCGGAGTCACAAGATACTGGTGGCAGTCTTTCCTCCTCACTCGACGCACAGGCTGCAGCCCTTGGACGTCAGTCTCTTCGGGCCTTTGGCTACGCACTACAGTCAGGAGCTAGACGCTCACTCTAGGCTGTCTCAAGGCATTGCGAGTGTCACCAAGCGAGACTTCTTCAAGAACTTCTACTCGGCCTTCGACAAAGCCTTTACAGAAGCCAACGTAAGGTCTGGATGGCGCAGGACGGGCATCGAACCCTTCGATTCGAACCAGGTGCTCAAGATCTTCGATGAGCAGCGAGGGGACCATCCTGAGGCCTCCCAAGTCGAACTGGTACCCTCGAGACACTCAAGCAGCTGCTTGGACACACCGTCGGCGCAGAGAACCATCAGGAGGATCGTCAACGAAGCAGTGGCCGAGAGAGACACTGAGACCGCGAAAATCATCAGAAAACTAGGCGGAGCATGCATCACCTTGTCCGCCAAGCTCAGGCTGGCGGAAGACCGCGAGAAAGGCTATGCCGAGGTTCTCAATGGAGAGAAGAAGAAAAGGAAGCGTCGGCAGCCGTTTACTGAGGAGCTCAGAGCGGATGAGGGCATCGGCGCTCTGTTCTTCAGCCCTTCCAAGATTCGAAGGGCCAGAGAGCTTCAGGACGCCAAGGAGGCTGCCAAAGAACGCGAGGCTCTAGAAAAGGTCTCCAGAGCTGAAGCTAGAGCTGCGGCGAAAGTGCAGAAGGAGTTGGAAGCTCAGCGCAAGCGTGAAGAGCGAGCTGCGCGTGCTGAAGCAAGAAAGGCCGAGCACGCTCTCAAGAAGGCCCAAAGGGAGCAAGCCAGGGAGGCCAAGAACGCTCGAAAGCAACTTCAAATAGAGTCCGCAGCGCGGCGAAAGAGACATAGAAGTAGACCAGCCAAGCAGAAGTCGTCTAGCACGGCCGCTTCGGCTACAGTCGAATTGACCGAGGAGATGGTGCCGATCCGGCCAAGGTCAAGGCGTGGACGTACCATCAAGAAACCGGCTCGCTTTGAGGAAAAGTGATTACACAAACATCACAACCAAGCCTTTCTCTACGCCCTCTCGGGGTTTTAGCTCAATTGATCAAGATTTGACGATGCTTGAGACCGAGAAGGTGGTGTTGTTCACGTACGCCGGGGTGTGCCCGACGTCGGGATGTGCCCCACACCGGGAAAGCTTCTACTGCAAGCACTATCAAGTGAGAATTCGCCGAAGATGCAGCTCCGGGGAGCCTATGCTTGGGCGCTCAAGATGCTTTTCGCTACATCCACTGGCGTTGGCTTCTTCGGATTATTGCTCAGCCTGACGATCGGTGATTACACTTTGGACACTGCCTTCATTCCCGAGCACTCGTTGAGGAAGTAACGCAGAGTGTCGGAAAGCCAGTCGCACACAGTCAAGGACTCTGCACATGGTACGAAAGCGACAGCAAGAATTCTCGAGCAGAACGAGTGTGGTAATGGCATTTGAACCAAGGTAGCGTTCTAGACAAATAGCTCTGACCGGAAGTGCATCTTTGCAGCGAGGCGCTATTTCACATGGTCTTCATCCACCAGCCCTAGCTGGTCTATCGGTACACTAGAACAGTACCTCATTGATTAGTACAGTACTGTAGCAGGTGCGACCTAATACTGCATGATCGCCTTTCAGACAAAGATGGTAAAGCGTCGGGGACTGGTAACGTGACCGTATCGATCGGAAATACAGTCTTTGTTGAACCCGCTAGCTTCGCATACATCCTGAGCAAACTCGTGCGTCGAGTGATCTCCACTGACATGTGAACCTGTCGCTCATCAGGCGTGGAAGGCGACGTGTTTGGCGGCGAGGCTCCGCTCGATAGGCTCACCAAGTTATCGCCTTCCGAGCGACCGCGACCGCTGCGTGTCCTCGGCCGATATATCACATGGTCTGCAAGAGCTGTGGTGTCCCAAACTATTTCCCTGTTTGCTTTGATACAGCACCATCTTTCGATGCCTTTACCTTGCGCTCCTTTTCATTCGAACATTCTGAAGGAACAGCTTGGTGCAAGAGACGCAGCAATGACGGCAACGTCTACCGATGACACCGAGAGAGATGTCGAAGGGGTTTGCGAGGATGGACGATGCATCGATAGCCGCATTCAAGCGACTGAGTTGTCGTACTGTGTTCGTTGCGACAGCACATACTGCAGGTACGAGATGAGGAAACGCCGCGAGGAAGTCGAACGCTGACATGCTCCACCAGTCACTGCTGGGCTCTTCAAGGTCCGCATAGACCCAAGAAGAGAGGACCCGAAGGCCTACCGCACGAGAAGGTAGATCTGGGCGTCATCCGGCGATTGAAAGGTATACTAAACCCATCAACGGATCCTTTGGTTGTCCAGAAATCTCACCAAGAGGACGAATGGACCAAATGGTTCGGCGTGACTCGGGACAAAGAAGATCAAGTGCTGTTCGACGATTACGGACGCTATCTCACACTCGTCTCCGATATTGCGCGATCGACTAGCATGAAGACTCGTTATCCACAGCTTGTCTCTTTCGTCGGTGTCACCAACGCCGGGAAGTCCACTCTGATCAAGATGTTGGTTCACGGCGGACACGGCTACAAAAATGACAGTGGTATCAAGACGACAAGAGCGACAAAAACGACAAGAGCGAAAAGAGCGAAAAGACACTTGGTTCCAGCATCGGATTTCCGTCCCCCGTCGTTGGTAGCGCTGTCAACGATAGCCTCGCCACCTCAGGCGACGTCCACCTTTACGCTGATCCCGCAACTCACGCAGACCCGTTGCCCATCTTGTACGCCGATTGCGAAGGCTTCCAAGGGGGCGAACGATCTCCTCTGGGCTCGCAGTCTCAGCTTGGCTCTCAAGAAAGCCAAAGTGCCGCAACAAGAGCTTGGGTCAATACGCGGCGGATCAGGTGGGCAGACACAGAAGAGCATCGTCGACGAGAGTACGCAGTGACCGTGCTATACCCGCGGCTCTTATACAGCTTCTCTGACTGCGTCGCGTTCGTGCTGCGGAATCCAAAGACTTTTGGCTCGGCTGCGCTCACGAAGCTTTTGGATTGGGGGGCAGCCGCATTGGAGAAGTCGATAAACCAGCCGACCCTGCCGCACTGCATAGTAGTGCTCAACGGTAGCCATCCTGGCATCGAATCTGCCCAGTGGGATAGCAGCCACGCCACGCAGAGCCTCCTGTCGTCTGTCAGCAACGCCTTCGATCGCATCGAGGGAGTGGCCCGGTTCCGCCAGCTCGCTGACCACTGGCGTGGTCTCGGAAGAGAGATCAACTCCGTCAACGACCTCATACTGTGCTACTATGCCTCCTTCAAAGTCGTACGCATTCCCGCCGCACCGCAATACATGTTGATCAGTCAGCAAGTGGACAAGCTGCATGCAGCCATTCACGCGAATTGCCGGGCGTCGCACGAGGCGAAGCGACGCGCTCGCCTGCTGCTCGATGCCGATGAGCTGAACCTGTACATCTAGAGCGGCTTCGACCATTTCACCACTCACATCGAGGTGCCTTTCAATTTCATGCAGGTGTCACTGCGGCGGAACCCGATACCTCGAGATTTTGGTGGGCACATTCTACAGCTGTGCGAGAGCCTGAGCGCTCGGATGCCGTCACGAGATGCTGCGAGAGTCGAGTCGGTTTTTGGCAAACTCAATGTTGTGCTGGCCTCTTGCGTTCTGCTGGACTGCGCCCGCTTCCGCAAAGGACAGCTGCACGAGTTGTTCAAAAGTTACGCCCACCATTTCGAGTTCGCCCTGACCGAATACTTCCAGCTACACTATCCTTGCTCGTTTGTCAGTACGGACGGGCGGCGGGGATGCAACTTGGTGAAAGCTCGACACCAAACGAAAGGCCATCAGGATGAAAGTGGAATCATAGCAGCTGGGCACTACGAGTCCGCTCTCGAAACAGGGTTTGCTCAGAAGTGCCTGAAACAACTAGAGACCGCCATCAACGATCTACACCGAATATTCTCCAAAGAGCTGGATCTCGCCGCGATGACGTCGAAGCGCACAGTGTACGCGGAAGAGCCGATTGCTTTCGCCATACACGTCGATCGACTGGACAGTTTCTACCGCTTTGTGGGGCCGGCGACGTGGATCCGCAGTCACTCCACTTGCTTTTGTTGTTTGATGGATGTGCCACAGCACTCTCTCCCTTGCGGTCACGCGTTGTGCGACAGATGCGCGCGCGCGTGCGGCGACCTAACACAGTCTACCTTGCTGATCTCATGGTGTCCCCTCCACCAGCATGCGACCCGATGGACGCAACCAAAAGTGGTCAAGTATAAGCCTCGAGGGGCAGGGGTGCGCGTGCTCGTCCTGGACGGGGGAGGCATCCGCGGAATTGTGCAGTTGGAGATCCTACGCGCAATTGAGCAAGCGTTGGATGGACACCTCCCAGTGCAGGCTCTTTTCGACTTGATGGTCGGGTCTGGAACTGGCGGTCTCATCGCGGTGGCCCTTTCGAAAGAGAAGACGTCCTTGGACCAGTGCCAGGAGGCCTTCGGTACCATATGCAGACAATCCTACAGTGTGAAAACACCAGGCGTCGCGCTGATCCATCGCGTATCCCGTGCACTACGCTCCCGTCCGCAATACGGGAGGTCGGGCATACGCGAAGCCCTCAAAAGTGAGTTTGGTGAGAAGAAAGACTTTTTTGGAGAGATGGACCAATTCCGACCCGACGTTAGAGTTGCGGTCACATCTATCAACTTGACCAACAACAGAACGACGCTGCTCAGCAATTACCGCAGGCCGCAGCCGGATGATGCTTGCGAGATTCAGCACAATACTGACAGTGCGAGCGATTACGAGTACGATCGTCCAAATGATCCCGCCGGTGAGATGAAGACCTGGCAAGCCGTCTACGCAACGATGGCAGATCCTCGATACTTCGGAACATTACCTTCAATCTCTGGCAGACAGTTCATTGGAATCAGGGCCGACCGCGTGAAGCTCGCCGCTGCCGCACGCGCCGAAGCACGCAAGATATGGCCCGATATAGCCGAGCCCGATCTGATTTTGTCCCTCGGAACTGGTCAGAATCGCGCAGCAGTCCTGGCGGAGCTTTTGAAGGGCCCAAAGACCGGCGATGCGCCAGGTAATACTCAATGGCTCCGGAACGGTATCTCTGACGCATCAAGTATGGCCAAATGGTGGCTCAGGAGCGACAACGACGTGCTCGAAGCTGAACGCACGTGGCAAGAGTTTGCTTCCCAGCCGGCTTCGGAAACATCCAAAGCCCCGCGTGGGAGACGGGTCCGCTTCAACGTCGATCTGGGGAAAGAAGCGCCTCCGGCTCAAGACCGCGACAGTCAAATCCAGAGAATCTCCGGATTGGTCGGCGAAAAACTGCAAGAGTCGCACAGGTGTACCGCCGTACGGAGCTTAGCGCATCATCTCGTGGCCTTGTTGTTCTACTACAATGAGCAAGCTACGACCACAGATGCCGCGGGGAGCAGACACACCAT
>NW_027191605.1:0-9510 GCF_011745625.1 Cladosporium halotolerans | reverse complement strand
TCTGATGGGGAGGAGGCTGTGCGCCTTCGTGCCTCGCGCGAAGATGACGACGTCGCTGTACGCTGACTTCGCGAGCGACAGACTGGGCTGGCAGCCGCGCGGGGAACAACGGCTGGTGCTCCTCGAGCCTCACGACGTCCTCGTCCTGCCGCCCGGCATCGTCTGCGCGCAGCTGGCCGTCGGTGCGTCCGCATCTGTGGAGGGATCATTCTGGGACGAGCGAGAAGCAGGACGCTACTCGACGGCCGCGCAGTGGGCCGCCACAAACCGCACGCACCCGACGCAGATTCCGAGGTGCGCGGTCAGGCTTGCGTTGCAGGGTCTGAGGAGCATCGCGCAGGATGACCCGACACGTTTCGATTCAGATCTCTTCGTTCGAGAATTCCTTGGGGACGAACGCTCGGCAGTCTTCGAGACCTTGATGGCTCAGAGCTGCGGCACAGACGAACGGCGGATGGCGAGCAACCCCGAGCGCTTCGAAAAATCCGGGGAAAATCGTGGTCGTCGAATGTCGATGCAGGAGGGAGAGAATGGCGCGGCGCCACGACCGCCGAAGCGCATGTGCCTTCGATGAAGCATCAGAGGAGGCCAGTAACGTCATTGCCTGTAGGCTGATGCCGGGAATATCACGTGATGTGGAGTCTCGGCGCTGCGCTCCCGTGCTGCACATGTGTCCTGCACATGTGTCCTGCGCATGTGTCTTGCACTCCATACACACTCACGCTTCTCCACAGTCCTGCTCTCGGGAGGCAATGTAGTGAGACTGAAAGATGATGCTGAAAATGCTTGTTGGAGTTTGGGGTCGCTGCATCGTACAGTAGACTAGATCACGGGGACATTGCAAGGTCACTGCCATGTAATACTGCACCATCGATGGCCCGGCATACCGAATTTGTTTGCGCACTCAACTTGTAAGATAACACGATTGCTTTCCCCATCCCTCCAAGCCCAGCTCGGTCACAACATTGCGTCGCACGCTCGATACCTTCGACCCACGTCGCCGTCCCGCCAACGACTCCACCGGTCTTAGCATCCGAGAGTTTTGTATAGGGTTTGCTGTTGTCGCACTGAGCTGCGAAGGACGTAGTGCGGCTGGCTCGACGAAAGTGAAATGCTGTCGATGACTTGCTTTCAATGGAATGTGTTTGGAGCGACTTGATAGATTTAGCGTCTTCCTCGACTCCTGAACTCGTCAGCAGAGTCCGTTTCGTAATTTAGCCCACGCGGGGCGTCTTTCTGTCGAGAGCTTACTTCACGACGGTCCCCGGGGATGTCGTACAACACGCCTTTGCGAAACAATACCATTTGGATCTCCGCCTGGTGCTCCTTGGCCAAGTCCGCTTTTTTCTTAAGAGACATCCTGTACTTGTGGAATTTCTCTTTGCGCTTTCTGCTCTCCGAACACGTGCCCATAATGTGGTTGTAATTTCTTTTCTGATTGAGAGGGCTGGCAAATAAGCCGACTAAACCAGACAGTGTCACCGCGACCGACAGAGCCCGGCAAATGTCCGTCCTTTCACACCTACACACAAGCGAACGGCTTATATGGCACATCCTCAAACTTCCCCCCTTTAACCCAGAGGAAGAAGCGAGGTGAGCCAGTGTTTCATTCAGCGTTTCAGGCAGCCAGTATTTCTCGGTCGGGTCCAGTCGAACGCCGGCGCGTGACCATCTGGCCTTCAGGGTCGGACAGCATCTGTAAATTTTAGGCTCTGCCGGCATGCTGACAGGAACATAAAACCCGCACGTTGGGATCGCTCTCCGACCTCCTGCGCTACCGCCGAAACATGATGCAAAGTCTCTCGATGCTTCCTCTGACCCTGCTGGCCTGCAGCGCCGCTGCCGCGATCATATTCCTGACAAGACTGCCTGCTTTTCAAATCAACACACTGGACGTGAACAATCTGTTGCAGCAACTCTCGTCTGTGGCCGGCGCTTTCGACCGAGTCCTGAGGCAACTCGGAACTTCTGGCGCCATCACCAGATCACTGCGCTGGCTGGATGTCACTGGCTCTGCAGCGAAAGAAAACGCGCAGGCCCCGAGCTGGTCCGGTGCCTCGCAGAATTTCCAGCACGAAGCTTCCGGCTTGGAGTGGCTTCGTCTCAGGGCTAGACGTGCGCTCGTCAAGGCGTCCTGGACTCTTCTCCGCCGACACCTTCGGACGGTCAGATTGCCGTGCTTGAACCGAGCTCTGATTGTCAACAAACCGAGATTGTCGTCTCGAACCACGACAGCCATCTTCGCAGTGAGTCTTTCTCAAAAGTGTCGTCTGCAAACGAAGCTGACGTTCTGATCCCACGGGGCTGCGTGGTTGCCGGGATGCTGGTCGTGAGCCTTCCAAGCCTCAGCCTTGCGCTCTCACGTCTTCTTGAGAACTGAGAGTCAATCGCCCCAAGGCATCAGGCTGTTAGATTTTAAGCCTGTATGGTGTCGGTGGTGCGCGAGCTCAAAGTTGTGGTAGTTACTTCGAGGGTATCAGCGCAGTATCCGTCCTCTCAGGTACCAGACGTCGTCCGGGGTCGTGGAAACCCCGTGTGGTAGGAGGCGGTCGCCAGAGTTCACCTTGTATCCTTTCGTTCCCGTAGCTTTCTGCATCAAAATCATCTCTTGCGGTTCTGCAGGCATCTGCCTCCACTGCAAGCTATGCTCCAATTCCATGTGCGCGCGCGCCCTTCTTCCCAGATCTTGTTTAAAATTTAGGTGAATTCCTTGCCGTTCTCGTCTGCAACTTTGACCTCGCTCGCCGCACAAGAATTGTTGTCGTTGTCGGCGAGGTCGGAGGTGGTTTCAAGAGATGCGCCCCGACTCGGAGCTAACGTTGCGATCGCCAGTGACTGTCGCAGCTGTTCGGGACCACTGGCGGAGACTGCGGCTGGAAGAAGCATGGGAAGCCAGCGAGGACGGACGTGGTGGCATTGTTGCGGCAGAGACTACGGGCGACAGTGATGGCGGCGGTAACATTAATGGAAAGGACATGTCGCGTGTGCTGCGGCAGCGCGTCGGTGCTGGCAGGTGGCCGCGTTGCGACCAGCTGAGTTGTGGGGCGGATCCCAGGCGGGACGGGTTTTGAAGCCCGTGATCACTTCCTACAGCACAGCACTAATCACGTTTGTTCCTGGTGCCCTACAGATGAGCTGCAGGCGTTCCAAGGGGCACATATTGCTGAGCGGCATTATATGTTTTTAAATTCTTTGCCATTTTGATCTTCCCATGTCAAGCAGGGAAGTGTCACGAAGGACCACGACCTTGACCGGCCGATGAGGCAACGCCCTGCAGGAGATGAATTCGCTTCTGAAAGCCGGCACCAGGTGTAATCTCGCGGACAAAGGTGAACGGACTCCTTCGAGTCACGCAGTAGAAACATGGGAACACTGCAGTCACCGTGCGGCTCGTAAAGCATCTGAGTGATGGCAATGGTGCCTTGATCGTCGCCGGACAGCAGGGACGCCTTGAAATTCAGACTGCTCTCCCGAAGCTCAGCAAAGACAACGCAAAGTGGAAAGACATCAACCTCCGCCAACTTCTGCCCCAAGCCGCCGATGTAGGGTGTGATGACACGGTTAGGCAGTGACTTCACCTGCAAGCAGTCGAGTCCAGCGTGCAAGATAGTGATGTGAGGACACGGCTCTCGATATTGCACCCTTCCTTTCGCTTTGCAGCTCTCCCTTTGCAATACTGTGACCTTACATTATCAGATAAATCTGGAGGCTTCCGCGTGCAAGCAGAGTCACATGGCGCGTGACAACGCCGCCACTTCAGCTGTCCCCAGCCAGTGAAGAAAGAGCAGACGAGGGGAGGGGCCTCGAAGGGTGTTGGCTCGGGGGTACCAACGGACGAGAACGTCTCTGCCCGGAAGCCGTGCCACAAAGTCTTGTTGGACCGACGGCGCTTTTATAACAATGGTTGTGTTTCTGAATGGAGGCTACTGTGCTGTACAGCATCACCTTGGCCCTGCTGATCATCCAGTCGAATCCGTGCAGCGGGCCCTTACCCTTTTGCTCAACCAAGGTTGCCCAAAGTCGAAAAGTCCCAACCCGCTTCCACCTGAGCTATACGGCGCCATGGATGATCTTGATCTCCGCATGGAAGACCTCCCGATGGAGGATTACGCTCCAAACAAGTTGCAGTCGCCGATGCGAGAGCACAAGAAGCTTCGGCGGTCGCAGAGCCTCACAATGTACATGGATTTGGACGACCCGTCTGATCTCGAAGGATACTCGCCGAGGCGGGACACTCGTCTCAAGTCGGGATGCCTCATCCTTTGTTGTGCCCAATGCCTGAGCGCTGTGCTCATCGAGTACAGCAATGGAACCATACCTGGCCTGCCCAGGCCGTCGAAGACTTCTCGGAACCATAACGGTGTGGCACTCACGGACTGTAAGAAATGCTTTTGGCGCACACGAAAAGGATTGGAAGGGCGCGCTCAAGACAACCGAGGGCACTTCCGCATGTCTCGGACGGCATCGATATGCCCCGGCCTGTGGGATACGTCAGACTTGATCGGTGCAGCGAATCTGGTGTTGGGAGAAGCGGTCGGCATCATGCTGGTAGATAGGGTGTGTCTGCACCTGAACTGGGATCGCGTCTCGAGAGCTTTTGCTGGCAGAGACAGGGTTACGAGTCTGGATGTCTTACAGGTGGCGACCCGTGACGTCAGCAAAATCGTCCTGCCGTATCTTACTGGTAATTGGGTGTGAGCGTGGTAGTTTCAACCGCCATGTTCGATTAGACTGGCGTTTCTGCATCTCGATAGCGATTGTATGAAAGACTAGTATGATGAGTACTGTACGTTCAAGTACTGCTAGGTGGTCAGACACGAGCATCGCGTCTGCCAATCTAAGATACATATCTGACGATGTGCTGGCATGTTTGCTACTGTCATAACACCAATTGATTTACTTAAATTTACTGCGCAAGTCGACGACACTACGATATGCTCGAGGTGAGTTTACAACAGAATTTATCTACCAGAGATCTCGGTGATCCTGCTGCTCACATGTTTCCTGCGATGGTCAATGGTGCAATTAAGTCGCAGTCATGGCAGTCATGACAGCAGGGGCGTGGAGCAACTCATTGCTTACCCCAACCCCAACCCTAACCCTGATAACCCACATTCCAGAATGAGAGTCGACGTGGGAAGTGCTTCGGCGCAAGCTGGCCACGGCGACGACGCTCAGACGGCTAACGTCACTTTCCTGATAGCTTAATGGTGACGACGATAACACCAGGTCTGTACGGGTATGCGTGCAGCTCGCCAGTCGTGACGGAAGCTGATACAAAAGGACGTGCTGGGCAGCTGCGGCTACGTAAAGACTGGGCTGCTTGTCGGACGGCTGCACCACACACGTTTGGACGATTGCCAAGATTCAAGCAAAACCCCACTCGTATGGCAAGGTTGCGTGCAAAGGTCTCGCAAAGCTCCGACTTTGGGTGTACTGTATGCAGAGGTGATTACTTGAGCTTACTTGTAATGTACCAGCTGGATCAACAGTAGCGCGTGGAAAACGGTCTCGTCCTGCGGCTGGCGTATTGTCGGGAGGTGTCGGCCCGAACCCTGTCCAAAGTGGCCACGCGCCGAGCTTGATCCATGATGCTCGAGCCTGTCACGGCTAAGCGTCGAATCATCGACGGCACCGCGAGCGTCAGTTGACCTCCCACTACGCAATACCATGACGCTCGTTCATGCGCAGGCGTGCCTCACACTCGACGGCTTCCCAGCTCCACGCCTTGCAAGTGCAGTACAAAGGTGATATTTCTCCTTTCGCTTAGCAGTGCGGTGTTTGAGAGCGTCCATCCGCCGTCCATCACGTCCATCGATTGCCGCTGCGGTGTTGTGCTGCGACAGGCTCGTGACGCTCACCTCGACTGAACCAGCGCAACCTCCCACAGCCATGCCATGGTCGCCTGGCGCCTACGCGAGAGATCGTCGTCCAAAATGAGGACGAACAGCCTAATGATGCAACTGTGCGGTTTTCGACTTCCGCCTTGACAGCTAGGGAAAGGCACCAATATATTGGAGCGCCGCACCAAGAGATGTGACATCACTCCCGTAGCAGGAGTTGAGAAGGGACAAAGTTCCAACAAGCTGCTGAAGCGCCAAGGCTCGATCAAGACTTCCAGAGAGTATCGGTCTGCTTCTTCTTCCAACAACTAAGCGGACAGCTTGCGTCATGCTGACCAGAACATGCCGTCGGCCGAGGACAATGCTTGCCGCATCGTTGCTATCGTGGGTCGCTGGCGTCTCGTGTTTTCGACTGAGGCAACAGTCGTGGCTGTTCGCCATGGCTGAAGAATCGACCGGCTCACGCTCGACGAGGCTGCACCTCGGAAATCCGCAGTGTGTTTTCGTTTGTATGGCCGAGGCGTCAGTATCGTGAAGGCTCCATCTGTGGCAAGAGCGGCTGAAATTTGCGAGGCAGCGGGGCCCAGGGTACGCTCTGAGACCGGGCGGTCTGGCGGTCGTGGGCATCGCTTCGACCGCCTCGTCTTGCCCCAAAGGCGGCCAAGCCAGCGCGACTTCTGACTACAATGGCGCAGGTTGTCTGACGCTCCTGTGCGTGACGAGAAGCTGGCCTGAGTATGGACAACACATCCGAGCAGCCGGGACGTATTCCCATTCGCGCCTCGATATCCCGAGGGGCGTCGAGAAGATATTGGACCGCCGCTGCGGAAGACAAGATACCGGGAACATGTGGACAGAGCCGCGGCACGTTTCAGTACTGTAAGACACCGACTTGTCTCGAATTGGTGATACACGTTTACAAATGTCGGCGTGCCTATCTCCTCAGCAGCCCGAGCAAGAGGGCCTTCGCGATCAGCACTGCGGACAACAAGTGCATTCGACGTCGGGATGGGCACCGGTCTCCAGGCGTACCACACGGTCAGCCATGTCATTCGGATCTCGCGGCTGGACCTTGCGATTTTCAAGCGGATGAGCACAGTTTGCACTGCATCACCTCACTTGGGTGACCGGGGACGGTGCACAGACCATCAATCCGGATTGATGGTCCGTGCATGAGTCGCCATTGCTCACGCCTCGCAAAAGCCTCGCTCGAACGCCAGCAGCCACCCTGTCCCGGATGTGCTACCTTGTGCGATGCGATCGATCCATGTCGCATCACTCGCGTCGTCGCTCTGCCAAGATGCGCTGCCGCCACCCGTCCACCATCCTCGCAGTATCCACAAAAACGCCAACACCAACATGCTCTTCCTTTGCTCGGACCTGACCGAAATGCCGCATGTGGATTTCACCGAGCCTGATTTCGTCCAGGTAATTACTGCTGGCAATGCTGATCCGCCATGAATGGTAAGACAGCCACGCTTGCCACTTCAAGATGTCCTGTGCGGGGCGTGGGCACGCCGGCGGGCGGTAAAGGCTGCACCGTGGCTGAGGCTGGAGGCTCTCACCCGTGCCACAGTCTACCAGGGCAAAAGCTTCTTGCGGACCCAGGCACGCGAGAATTTGGAATCTGGAGATCTGTCAAAAATGGCTCCCGTGAGGTCGTAGAGGATTACCAACGTCCACGTCACGACTTCTGCGTACTGAAGCAACTCGTTGGGGTTGGTGGAAGACCACTCATCAAGGCCGTGTTGATAGATGTAGACGTATACGTCTGCGAACAAGCACCCGCGTGCTCCAATCCGATACTCCGCCAAATCGTGGTGCGATTGGGGCACGGCTTCCGTGTCGACCTCCAACGTCACTATGGACTGGCGAGTCACTTTCGTGCTCGGCTTGAGGTTGAGTGCGTTTCCAGGCCCGATCAGCCGGAGCCAGATTGGGGCTGTCCCGTTGACCTCGGCAGAGAGCACGAGGATCCTGTCCACTTCGGTGTCCAGACTGCACGTCCGATGTTATCCCACAGCGGGGCGAAGATGAAACCGCTGGGTCCTGTGGCCTCGTGCAATCCGGTCGTCGTCGAGTGTCGGTCGCTTTCTGCATGGTGGCTTCTCGAGTCTGTCGGGTGTCTTCCCATCTTGATTCGAGGTGTCGATGCCTGGCCGCATTTGCTGGGAGCTTGAGGCTGAGCGCAGACGATGTGGTGTGGGTTGGAGAAAGGGTAGCAGTGGTTTGGGGAAACGCGTGAAAAGCCCCCCTTTCCAAGGCAGACCTGAAGACTCGACAACAGACAATCGAGGCACTGGCTGCAATTTCGGTTGCAACCCCTGAGCTGACTTGCCAATCGTCGAAAGTGGCGCGACACGCTGCCAGGGCAAAGAATGACTCGTGGCAGTGAACTGATTGCCACGGTGGATCAGTTCTTCGTCGAAAGGAGGCACACTAGCTGCGAGATATCGTATCCTTCGCGTATGTTGAGGCAAGGCAGGTAGTAGGGCGCAGGCGTCCCATGCATGAGGTATGTGCAAGTCCAGGCAGCAACAGTCGCTAGGCCCGGGGAGGGCTTACATGGAAGGCTTACAAAAAGAACGACGGTCTACATGGTCGGCTTCCAGAAACACGCAAACTTGCATACATCGTTTCTACACCTGTTCCATCCACGTCTGCGCTTCTCCGGTATACACTTCTTTGAACGTTCTCGACCATGGCCCAGCCGGAGCACGATCCCTCGGTGGATGCTGAGTTCTCCGTCAAAGCTTTTGTTTGTGGTGCGACCACAATCTGCGTTACAGCATGGCCGAACGCTTGCTTCAACAGAGGGCCTGTGGAAGTTGAAATGAAATGCCCCGGCTGGGGTACCTACGAGATTTCGGCGAAACTGGTGCCTATACCATTCAATGCGCGAGCTCGAGTCTCGCGGAGCCCCAGTGCCAGCAAAAGTTCACCTCCCGCTCAGGCATGCTCCGCCCCAGCAAAGTGTCCCGATCAGCGTGATGACACTACAGAAGCTTTCGAGACGTTCCCACCAGGCAAAACCCAGTTTCCGGAAGGCTCTGCATGGTGCAGCGATGGCCGTGCCGTCGTGCGTCAAGGAACTCAAACACCATCAACTATACCCGATTCTTTCTGCTCTCAAGTTCCTCAGAAGCGAAGGCGTCCCGGGTGCCAGAGCACTGACCCGCTTACGAGCGAGCGCAGACCTGCGCGCAAGTCCTCACGCGTCAGCCAAGGGCAGAAGACGGCAAGAGCCATGCACGAAAAGAGTCCTTAGATTTGCAGTGCGCCTCGGTGCGCAGTTGCCAGAGGTAATGCAGTGGGTGCTCGTCCCCTTTCTTTGCAGTGGCGACACTTTTGATCAAAGAGCCGCACGTTCGCGCCCATAGCATGAACTTCAGTACTTGCAGAAAGCACCCGATATTGTTTCAACCGTCGTGCACTTGAGTCCTCACCTTTTCCTTCAATTGTCACAGTGCGACAAAGTCCCGTCGATCGATACAGTCAGGGGGCTGTTCAAGAAAGAATTTGATCAAGGTATCAAGCGCTTTTCCTGCTTCCAAGCTTGCGGGACAAATTCCAGATGGCACAATGCTTGATATGTCCTGGCCGTGGCCACGCGATGGTGTCGTGCTAGACGCCTTCCTTAACGCAGAGACTGCAGATGGCTGCAGCG
>NW_027191604.1:0-9590 GCF_011745625.1 Cladosporium halotolerans | reverse complement strand
CGTCGCTGCAGCCGCATAGTACAGGTAGGCGCCCCGAAACCGAAGGGAGCGACATAGCTGCACTGCTTCGGCTGGCTCCAAATACATTACCGACCCTACTAGAGACTGCCATGGCGGCATCACCCACGAAGGTCGCTCGTTGATCCTCAAGCCCGTTTGCGGCTCCACTTGTATCTCATACTTCTCATAAACTGCTCTCAATGGACTAGGGAACGCCGAGCCTTGTCGGGGGAACCATGATATGCAGCGCTGGAGTGGGTGGTCCGGTGCAAGGCTGCACAGCTTGGCCAAGTGGTTGGTCACGCGCTCGTGCAGCCTCTCACTCACCGACTGCAGCTTTGCTTCACTCTGAAGGACGAGCATCGCCACCGACTTGTACGCCCGCAGGATCAGCCTCGAGGCCAGCCGTTGCACCCGCTCAAGAACAACTACGTGCCTTTTGACTCCTTTTCGTGAGGGTGCATACCATGTCGAGGCCGCGTAGTCCAACGTGGGCACTACCGCAGCCATGTACAACTGACGCATCTGTGCCGGCCGGACGCCACGGATCTTACGCAGCGCCATGCACTTGCCGATAGCTTTTGCCACTGCCTTGGAGACATGTTCGTTCATAGATAGCCTCGAGTCGAGTGTGACGCCTAGGATCTTTACACTCGCTTTTGGTGCGATCGTCTTGCCACCGAAGACCAGATGGTTCGATGGTTCCAGTGCGGGCTGCAGCGGTCGGACGAAATGTATGAACGCAGTCTTGTCTGCCTCGAACACCGCTCCGCTCTCCCGTGCCCACTTCTCAGCCCAGGGAAGAAGCTGCATCTGCAGTTTGCGCGTGTTCTCTTCTGCGCTGGACCCTACCACCCACGCGTTGTAGTCGTCGATAAAGCCGATTGAGCCTCCGCTCTTGTTGATATGACCCTTCACGAGATTTGCATTGTAAAGGACGTACAGTATGGGAGACAGCGGCGACCCCTGCGGGATGCCTGCGTGTTCCATGTCTTGCACGGGAGATTCGTAGTCGCCCACGACGACCGAGCCTTCCGCCCGTTGCAGAAGCTTTCGATCCAAGCAACCAGGTCGCCAGGTATCCTTTTTCGTAGCCGTTCTGCAAGCACCGAAGGGTGCACGCCGTTGAAAGCACCCTGCACGTCAAATGAGACGAGCGACAAGACCTTGTATCCCCGCCACGCCTCGTGTATCTTCTCGACCAGCAGATTGAGCGCCTGCTCCGCCGACCTGTTCGGCCGCCCACCGAAGTGGTTCTCCGGCAGCAGTCTGTATGTCTCGGCCAGGTACGACAGTCTTCTTGCAACAACCGTGTCAAGTCCCTTGCTGGTCGTCTCCAGCAACGATATGGGTCTGTATGCCTTCGGATTCGAGTAGTCCGGCTTGTTTGGCTTGCGCAGGACGACGATCTTAGCTGTCCGCCACCGTTGCGGTACGTGCTTCAGGTCAAGTGAAGCGCCCCCAAAAGCGATGGCGGCTCGGTGGAGTCGGGACAGCGAGCATAATTGTACGGTAGAAGACCAACGCGGGAGCACACTTAGAAGCCATAGAAGTCGTCGAGAAGATAGCCGACGTGCCATAAGCTTAATGCAGTATGATGAAAACAAAGATTTAACATTAAAATCAGGGTCCGCTGATGTGGACCAAAATCCGCATAATTAACCTTACTAATTTCCTCCCTTTTTCTTCCTCAAGATAGCCCATGGTCTTCTTTTATCATGCTTGCCGCCTTTTCAGCTACCATATAGATCTGCCCTTGTGTATGCTGATCGGGGACAACAGGAAAGATGCTAGCATCAACTATGCGTAACTTCTTCGCACCGTAGACTCGAAGGCGGCTGTCCACTACACCTCCAGCGTCCTTGGGCAACATACGACATGTTCCGCAAGCGTGCTAGGCCGGCAGAAGTGTCGATTTAACGTAATCCAACACCGTTGTGCCGTCCGTGACATTGGCGCCTGGTACTACTTCGCCATTGTCTAGGCGAGTGGTGTGTCGTGACAAGACCGGTTGCGAAAGGATACCGCGGAGGTTGTAGAACATCTTCAGCGCAAATTTCTGATCGATTTCTGATTCCAGATAGTTGACATTTATCAAGGGCGCGTCTTGGATTGCATTCGATTGCAGCGTGACATTGCCCCTAGATACCGGAGAGAGCAAAGCAGCCGTCACAGATATAAAGGACTCGTCTCGATTAGGTGGATATTGCGGGAGAATTGTCGGGGGCGCGGACGGGTAGTAAATGTTTTCCCAAAGATACTCGATGTGTGCTTGCCTGGTTCGGTTCATCAAAGCCTGTGCAGCACCAAGGCTTTGCAGCTCTGCCGAAGGAAGTTGCTGAAAACCGTAGGTTGGGCCTATTGGAGTTGTCAAGAGTCCCGAATTGCTAGCGGCGTACTCTTGTTGTGCTGCTCGAAGTAAATCGATTCTGTTGTAGGTCTCTGAAGCAGAGTCGTTTGCGGATGCATGAGCAATGATGCTGAAGTAGAAATGGTCCTGCATACTGTAGTTTGACACGTTAATAGACCGCATTGGCAAACAGCGTGGTCAACACATGACAACGTACTTGCGTCCAGTATTCTCGTTGATCAGATACTCAGAAATACCCATTTCCTGCAAAGTTTCTTGCGGTCCGAGGCCGGAAAGCATCAACCTTAAGAGTATTAGCATGATATCGAGAATCTTACCTTGTGCAAGTCGCTTACAGCTGAGGTGTCTGGAATACTCCAGCACTCAGAATCACCCCTTTCGAAGCGTTGACATTTAATATGTGGCCGGAGGTAGAGTCGGTGAAAACGACACCTGTAGCGACCAATGAACCATTCTGTCGTTCGAGCATTAATTTGTGCACTTGTGCCAATTGCATTACGGCGAGGTTTGTGCGATTCCTTGCTGGCTTGTAGTAGCTGTCGTAGGACGAAAGACGTTGTTGACGCTTGTCAAGGACAAGGGGCTCCTGTTTTGCTCCGATATTATCCCCCAGGTTCAGATCGAACACCGTAGAAACGTTGACAGCACTGGGGGCTTCGAGGAACGCAGTCGACGACCCGTAAACGTATATGGGGTACGAAAGTTGTATTGGTCCATTGGTTGAATACGCGCTTGCATCATAAGTTTGGTAGGGTGCCACGTTGACAGGATGGAACGAAGTGCTCTTTAGCGATGTTGGCGTGTTATGAATGTCTAAGTATTGGGATAATCGGACCTTCTGGAACAAAGGCAATATCGAGTCCCAATCCCAGTCGTCGTTACCCATGTCTTGCCAAAGATCGTATACGCTGCGAGAGCCTCTTCCGTATGTAAGTCCATTGATTAGCGTGCTGCCGCCAACACCACGACCACCTGTCTGGGTCAGTTGATTGATTTGCAACGGCACTGGGTAGATCCATACGATGATATGTGATAGTCCGATTGCCTAACGACTCCTGCGCAGGAGTCGTGAAAGCCTAATCAAGCTCAGTGCCTATGTCGTAGCATGTCAGAAGATAAAACCTCGATCATACCGACTTGCCCATACCCAAAACTTGCTGGCCCGCCCCTAGTGACTTGTATGATCCCACAATCTCGGGAAATTGTCCCGCTTCAAGGACCAAAACATTCTGCGATTCGCACTCACTCAGGCGCACGGCTAACGCTAGGCCAGCCGCACCTCCTGCACGTCGGTATTGTTTTCTTCAACTGGAGACCTTCTTTGTTGCACCAACCTCCAACAACGATAAAATCATAGGATGGCTGCAGCTCATCGTGGGTTGGCAGCCACGCTTCATTCGCCGATGCTTGCCCTGCACTGGCGTAATACAGGGCAATACATGTATATAGAAATGAAAATATTGGACAGGCATCTTCTCCCTTTCGTTTCTGGGGTAATGAGGCAATAACGATAAGGCGGAAGTAGTGCGTAGCATAGGAACGGTGTGATTAATATGGCGGCAATAGAAGCTCAGACGCATTATACTCGACTCGAGCATCATCACTGCGGGGTTCCCACGCGAAAAACTTGGCGTTCTTCTGAAAGGAGATGAGACATTTTCGACGTGCAAGATCGACGCTGGGGGGGGCTGTGCTAGCCCACGTTGAGCGTATTGTTTACCGAAAAGGGCTGAGATCGGCAAGTCGCGACGAAAGACGAAATGCGCAGGTCTCTGGTTCAGCATTCAGTGCCGATATCCACGGGAACGAGCGTATAACAATCGCTGTTTGCATTAAAACGGACTATTCGGTGGCGTTGCATTAGTGAAATAAAGCCTCAGATTATGGCCCCAAAGCAGGGTGTAGCCCGTCGTCCTATGCCGCTCTTCTGTGTCGGTTAGCGCTATCTGTTCGATCGCGCGGAGTCACGGAGCCATGACGGCACGGTTACGCATTGCTGTCGCAGCGCTTGCTTTGTGCCGATCAATGGTATCGACACCATGACTGGCACTTGGCAGTATCCTGGGGCTAAATCAGCGCAGGGCAAACTTTTCAAAAAGTCTGTGGGACCACTTAGCGGCTACCTCTGCTGCGCGTGGCTTTACTTAGTTGCTGGTCGATACTGCCACGGTTGTCTGTGGCCTTGCGGCTCGCGGCCGCGCGGCTGCCCACTTGCTGCACGAACCCCACCCAATCTCTATCACATTCGACCCACCTTTCCAGCGAGGTGGAATTCTCGATCGTCAAGGTCGTTTCTGAGTGCTATTCGCTAGACTCATCCACAAATGGCAAACGGGTTTGATGAGTGAGTGCTAGCCTATCTCACCTGCTCCCATGCTTTCCCGAGTTGATTGGCCAAACGAAGCGCTCGGCGGAGATGATGCGACACTAGATATTTAGCGTACCAGACTCACACGCATATACACCGGAAAAAGTTTCGAGCCCTAGCTGTAAGCAGATCATTGACATACCCGACCCGATCGCGGTTTCGATTTCTTAGCTGTTGGCAGCATTTGCATTGCCTGTTTTGCACTTAGGTGCAGAGCCACCGCGTTCCTTCACCAGAGACGTATTGGTGATGGAAGCACCCGACTGCTCTACCTTATGCATGTCATCGACAAAAACCGCGGGCATTCAAGAGAGTATTGCTCACGGTATGCTGCTCTAAACCTCTCTCAATACATCAGCATCCCCTCTTCCGTTGCCTAACCTTGGTTTAGGATCAGCCCCGTCACAGTCTACTACCAATCGCGATGAGGGGAATTTTCAGTTTATAAATTTCACCCGCCCTTCTAAGGCCGAGACTTCAAGGAATCGCAAAAAAACACGTAGTTTTGTCACTAAGAAACAGCACCAGCGGAAAAGGATGTTAGCCACCGAGTTCGGAGGCCTGGACTTCGAAGGTGAAGTCATGAAGCGATCATCATCACCCAAGGCGTGTGTAACGTCAAGCCCGTCAAGGCCGCCAATGCTCCCGCCAGCACCTATGAGAAGCACTGCGCGAGAGTGGAAAAAGGGCGGTGTTCTTTTCGATCCCGACAGCCACTTGTCGCGAAAGATCCAAATTTACTCGACCAAAAGCCATTCTGTCCAACCGAGCGGAAGCAAGCGGGGATGGCACGCATACTCGGTTATCATGTGGGTGCGTCTCGCAAACGCGCATGGTCAAGTGCGTTTTCTGACTCCTGTAGGGCGAAAATATTTCACTGTCAGCACATGAAGGAACGGAAACTGGTGACGTCGAGCAACGGTGGCTGTTGCCTGGAAGACACTCATCTTTGCACCCAAAAAGCACAGTTTCGCGGAACGTAACCATATTAATGACTGCATCTTGCAGGCAAGAGTCTTATCTCCGCTCGCAATCAGCGGAGATGCTGTACCTGAAGACAAAGGCTATTGAGGGAATCAAAGTCGCTCTCGCCGATGATACGCTTTGTATTGCCGACCAAACGATTGCCGCGGTTGCCCAGATGGCCGCTTATGAGGTCCTCTTCGGAGACTCACAGATAGGCCGTACACACATGCAAGGGCTTAAACGCATGATATACTTGCGTGGTGGGCTAGTCAACCTCGGCCTGGAAGGTTTGTTGGAAGAGTTCATATTGTGGATTGATTCCAACATATCTCACATCTTGGGCGAATCAATCTTCCTCGAAGAAACCGAATTTCCAACATCGGCGCCTCAAATCACACATCCAAAACCGAATCTTGATGAATTCGGATACGGCCGACATTGCTTGACACTTCAGCCGCTTGGGGTACATCAATTAGAGCGCCGTTAGGCTTTTTCACCGGTCAAAATAGCCTAATCGAAATGTCTCTACCATCTCGCGTCATCTCCGTCTACGTAGATGTCTCCAGTACTGCCTTTTTTTGGTACCAAGTGTCTGCACTACCCGATATCCTAGCCTTGCGAGGGCGAGGTTCAGAACATGGGAATCTAGAACTCCCTAAACTGCGTAGCCCGAGTGACTTTGGAAGCCAGTTTCTACTCCCAGCGCGGAAGCATGCACGCCTCTCTTACCACCAGGCCAATGATGCTAAGGTGTCGTACTTCCTAGTCAATAATTTGATTTGATATTCCATTATCCCGGTGTAGCTCCCTTACGGGTCCATGCGGGCTGTCACTATGTATGCTATCAAGGAGGAAAACCGTGGCCGTGGCCCGGGTGAAAACTCCTTCTTCTCTAAATGGATGGCCATTGCCCTCCCGCCAGTGAGTCTACGATACAGTAAAACGTAGCTGCGCGCCTCCGACGCGCTTTAACAATCGCCATCATCCTCATCCACGTACGTCCCCGGCCTTCGTCCTCGTCGTCTTGGTTTTGCGTCATCCGATGTCCTCGCCGAATTGGGCGAGGATGTCCCGCCGCAAGAACCACTTGGTCACCGCACGTAGGCCTGCCTCGGTAGACAGCAACTTTGTGTAGTCGGTCGTCTTTGCTTCTGCTAGCATCTCTGCCCGTGCTGTCGTGTGTGCAGGACAAAACAAGAAGATGACATGTTTTGAAGTCTGTCGCGGCCAGCCGCAACCGCAGTCTGGTTTCGGGTATCCGGGTACGCGCCTCCGAGATAGGTAGTCGTTCAGACCGACGTGTTCGGTCCTAAGTAGTGTTGCGACTGTACTCTCGGCCCGTTTTAAATTTTCCTTCGTCCGTAATCCTCCAGTCCACGTCGCACGCGCTGCAACGGATAGGTTGCTATCCTTCGCCGACAAACGCGTTTCCTGCCGGTCCCTGGTCCACCTGGCTTTCCAAGCCTCTTCGAGCCCCTTTCTCGCAACTGTCCTGCTCCCGCAATGTCTGGCCGGGCTCGATTGCTGTCGCATCGATTTAGCCCTTGTTCGAAGTTGGTCGGTGTGTCTTGTCGGGATGTTGCCTTTCGTCCGGAAGCGGCGCTGAGCCTTTTCATCGGTAGAAGCTTTCCCCACTCAGTTCACAACACCACTCAATGCACACGCGTCGCGAACGCGACACGACGCCCTTGATCATCGCATACTTCAACCAACATGCTTCCTATCGATGAAGCAATTGCATATTTGAATACTCAAGGTGTTCCTCATATTTCAGAAGCCGCCAAAAAATTCCAGGTCAATAGAAGCACCCTCAGCAGGAGATTCAATCACCAAAGTGGCTCGAGATCCCAAGCGACACAACAAAAACAGTTCTTGTCCACAAAGCAAGAGAAGGTGCTTATCAAACACATAAATACACTGTGCGAGAGAGGCTTCCCACCTACACCATACATGGTCGCCAATATTGCCAGTCAAATTGCGAAGAGACAGCCCGGAAAAAATTGGACTTCAAGGTTTGTGAGAAGATGGAGCGACGAATTGGATTCTAAATATCTCAACACACTGGATGTTTCACGGCACAAAGCTGAGTCCACGACCTCTTTCAAGCAGTATTTCGATGTTCTGAGCGGTAAGATCGAGCAGTATGGTATAATGCCTTGGAACATGTACAATATGGACGAAAAGGGATTCCTGATTGGGTATCTTACTAAAAGCAAGAGAGTGTTCACAAAGGCTCTTTTCGACAATCAAAAGCTCGTGGGCACCGCTCAGGATGGTAGTAGAACGTGGGTGACTGTTGTGGCTACAATTTGTGCAGATGGAACGTCTTTATCTCCAGGGATAATCTACGAAGGCCAACCAAACACTGTCCAAGACAGTTGGTTGGATGGGGTCAAGGAGGAAGACCACTTAGCCTTCCTCGCATCCTCTGCTAATGGATGGACCAACGATGAGCTGGGATTTGACTGGTTGGTAAACCTCTTCGACAGGGAAACAAAGGAGAAAGCGAAGAGGGACTGGAGACTGCTGTATCTGGATGGCCATGGCTCGCATTTGACCATCCGATTCCTCGATTGGTGCCAGTCCAACAAAGTACTAGTCGCTGTGTACCCACCTCACTCGACACACAGACTGCAGCCGTTGGACGTCAGCCTGTTCGCCCCCTTAGCCACATCTTACAGCAAAGGCCTGGATGAGCACATGAGGCAATCAGAAGGCCTTACGGGGGTCACCAAGCGTAACTTTCTTCGTCTTTTCGGGCCAGCATGGCAGAAGGCGTTCACAGAGGCCAACATCAAGAGTGGATGGGCAAAGACTGGCTTATGGCCTTTCGATCCGCCCGTGGTAATGAAGGTGTTCAAAAAATCTGCGACCCCACCAGGTGATCAGACAGAGGAGCCACGTACCCCGTGTAGCAGATTCAGTGGCTCAGAGAGCTCCAATCTGTCTCCAAAGGACTGGCGGAAGATTCAGAGCATGGTGAACAAAACTGTGACGAAGGTGGCAGACGCAAAACACAGGAAGAGCTTGGAGTACCTCGGGAACAAGGTCATCTCACAATCTGCGGAGATCACCTTGCTAAAAGAAGGAAACAAGAGACTATCAGCGGCTCTCTACGACGAGCGCAGCCGCAGGAAAAGAGGCAAGAAGCTCATGGAGGATTCAGATCCAGGGACGAGGGCAGTGCTACCTTCTTCAATCCCCGCAAGGTGAAGCAGCTTCAGGATCTTGAGCAGGCAAAAAAGGACGAAAAGGACCTGCAACAGCAACAAAAAGCTATCAAGGCAAAAGAGAGAGAGCAAGCGAATCTACTCAAAGCCCAACAATTGGCGGAAAGAAAGGCTGAAAGACAAAAAAAGGCCGAAGAAAAGAGGGCGGCGTTAGCAGCCAGGATTGCTAGCAAGGCGGCTGCGAAAATGGCTAGAAAAGCTCCAGGTCATTCGGAAATGCCCAATCCAACCTCTTGTAGGAAAACCAGCAGCCAGAAAACGCACCCCGGAAGGCCGGAAGAGCTACTGAAAGACGGAGATGCCATAGTAGTCAAAAACAGGCCGAGGGCTCCAGGACCAGGCGTGTCATCAAGTGGCAGAGTCCTCAAACCTTCGAGAAAGCTTCAGCACTAGATAATTAACACGAGTACTGGTCATATGCAAGGTCATCACATGCTATTATATGGATAGCCTCAGTAGTTGAATGCGTGAGATATGCGATGATCAAGGGCGTCGCGTCGCGTTCGCGACGCGTGTGCATTGAGTGGTGTTGTGAACTGAGTGGGGAAAGCTTCTAATGATGAACTTTATTCCGCCCGGCGCTAAGCACCTAAAGGGCAACACACTATTTACGTCCAAAAGTTTACATCTGGCTCGAAGAGGTTGAAACAAACAC
>NW_027191603.1:0-9618 GCF_011745625.1 Cladosporium halotolerans | reverse complement strand
CTGAATCTGATTATTCAGGTCCGAGCTCAATCAGGGACCTGATTGATTGATTACCTGATTGATTATCTGATTGAGAAAATCAAGATTCAAGATCTATGCACTCAACTTAGCCCGGAATTCCACTCGCAAACGATTCAAGATATCGTCAACGTCAACATATTAGCTCAAATAGCCATGCATTGGGCTCTCATTGCTGAATGCTTGACTTGCTTGAAACCTTTTCTGCAAACCTGGCACGAAGGCGTAGCTCCAGAGAGCGAGCAATCTCAGTACTGGGGCGCTCTCTCAAATATGATGAGCAACTCAAGTGCTGCAGGCAAGAGTAGAGATTACGGACAATCGAAGACAACCAAGGTTACGGCAAGCCGCGGGCATGACGGTGATCTGAAGTTACGGACTGATCAGCCGGTATTCTCCACCAAGATCGCCTCGGACAGGAAAATAATGTGGACTTCAGAAGCCGAGGACGGGATTGAGTTGCTTCCAGCGAGTCGTATACGTGTGCGCACAATTACTACCACGACAACCTCTGCGAGTTAAGTTGAGATCGCTCTAAGAAAGTGAACAAGCAAGAGATATTGCCGAAGCTATCCTACCTCTACTTCGTAAAATTTACCAGTGTCAGTATTGGTCGACTCAGGATAAAACATACAATCATTCTTGCCATTTCTCAGCTCTCAATGATTATCCCTTGGCACCTTTTGTGCAACCCTCTGGAATCTCGTCGCCCGCTTCCACACCATACCCTCACTAAGTGGACCCGTCTCCCTGCGAAACAAGTCCTGGTAAGGCGTCTGGCTCTCGACAAGGCTGTACCCGCCCGCTTCCATCAACGTTGCTCGACGACTCTTGATCTCCTCTTCAGACACCAACATCTCGACCTTGCGCTTATTCAAATCCACCCTTAACATGTCACCATCCTTTAGAATCGCAAGATTGCCATTCTCCGCGGCTTCAGGGCTCGCGTTGAGAATACTGGGCGACCCGGAAGTTCCAGACTGCCTGCCATCACCGATGCAAGGAAGCGAGTACTTCAGGCCCTTCTTCAGCAGATGCCCTGGTGCCGTCATGTTCACAACCTCTGCGGCGCCTGGATAACCGATGGGGCCTGTTCCGCGCATGACGAGGATGGTACGCTCGTCGATGTCGGCTGTCTCGATACGCTTGTGGTAGTCTTCGGGCCCGTCGAAGACGGCGACTTTAGATTCGAAGACATTGGGGTTGGAGGGAGACTCCAAGAAGGCTTTACGGAACTCGTCGGAGATGACAGAAGTCTTCATGATGGCGGAGTCGAAGAGATTGCCCGTCATGTGCAGGAAGCCGGCGTCGGGCATCATTGGCTGCTCGTAGGCTTTGATCGTCTCACGATCCCAGCTGTGTTTACCTTGCACGTTGTCTTTCACGGTCTTACCGTTGCACGTGAGGGCACTGCCGTGGAGCTTGCCTTGATCGAGCAGCTCTGCCATGACGGCTGGCAGGCCGCCAGCTCGGTAGTATTCCTCGCATAGCATCTTGCCGGCTGGCTGTACGTTGACGAGGAGCGGGATGTGAAACCCGATCTGCTCCCAGTCGTCCAGGTTCAGAGGCACTCCCATGTGTCTGGCGACCGCATTGAGATGAATGGGTGCATTGGTAGAGCCACCGATGGCGGTGTTGGCCGCCAGGGCGTTCTCGAACGCTTGTCTTGTCATTATGTCCGACGGCTTCCGGTCAGCATACACCATCTCCACGATCTGCATGCCAGTCTTATATGCGACTTGTGGTCGCTCACGGTAGGGAGCAGGAATAGCGGCACTGCCCGGTAATGCCATTCCAAGGGCTTCCGCGAGAGCGTTCATCGTCGAAGCCGTGCCCATGGTGTTGCAATGGCCAGCACTGGGCGTGCCTCTAGTGACCATGTTGAGCAGCTCAGCGTCGTCGATTTCGCCTGCCGCATGCATCTCTCTCGCCTTCCAGAGTACGGTGCCGGATCCAATGCGGTCTTTCCTGCTATATCCGTTCAGCATCGGTCCTACGTTGAGGCAGATAGCCGGAATGTCAAGCGTAGCGGCTGCCATCAGACACGCTGGGGTGGTCTTGTCACAGCCGGTCAAAAGAACCACGCCGTCGAAGGGATAGGCATGCAATAACTCCACGAGACCCAGGTAGCTCAGGTTTCGGTCCAGAGTCGCAGTAGGCCGTCTGGAACTCTCCTGAATGGGATGCGTGGGAAATTCAATCGCGATTCCGCCAGCAGATCTAATACCCTCTCGGACGCGTTTGGCTAACGTCAAGTGATAGCGGTTGCAAGGCGCCAAATCAGACCCGGATTGGGCGATCCCAATGATAGGCTTGTGCGAGGAGAGTTCCTCCTCGGTAAGGCCAAAGTTCAGGTAGCGGTCCATGTACAGGGCGGACATGCCTGGGTCGTCGGTCCGGCGCAGCCATTGCCATGAACGAAGCGACTTGGTCTCTTCAGAGGTTTTGCCCGAGAGTTTCGATTCAAGCGTCCGCATGCGAGCTTTGAGCGCTGCGAGTTCGGTTGTATAGTCTTCAATGTCGGTCGTGCCGCCAACAGACGCCGGCTTGCAATGGTCGTCAGACGACGGGCAGGCATTGCAATCAGGCGTTTCAGCTGTACAAGACATCTCGGTTGGATTCGAGAGTCGAGACGGTTGTGTATGCAAGGTCGTCAGAACAGGCGAATGTAGCGATGCGAAATGTAAATGTCCGCCTCGTTCGCGGGAATGATATCCCGATGGTTCCGGCGTTTGACTTGGGCTCGGTCTTTGAAGGCGGGGTGAAGCGTACCCACCGGATGGGGGGTTTGCGGGCGGGAGAGGTCATGTTTCGCTGGGCTCAGATGAGTAGTGCCGACAAAGGCATGTAAATAGCACGCAGTTGCCTAAGACTCGCGGACTATTGCTATATGCTGAGGATTGTCCGCAAAAATATCCGGACTATTAATTATCGCATGCATCTATTTATATGACAGCGAAAGAACGCTCTAGGAAATCAATCTGAACTACTCCTTCACGTTAAAGTAGGTGTTCGTGACGAGACAGACGGTCATGACAAGGAAACCATACACAGCAAGTGCCAAGCTCATCTTTCGGAGCATCTGTCTCCTCCATTGCCTGCCTTTCACCTTGGCCGTCCATGTAGCGCGCCACGAGCTTCGTCCCTCCACGGGCGAGCTGCCCTCATCTTCGGAATCGCTGGAGCTGTCGTACTCTTCATCATCGTTACCTTTCATGAGCTTTTGGTGGTGTGGCGAATCCGGGTCGCTGATCTTGTAATAGAACAGACCAGGCAGAATGAATGAGATAGATGTCGAGCCAGTCGAGCCAACGTAAGCGAGGACTTTATCCAGACTGCTGACGGTCATCGCAGTGGTGTAGGATAGAACAATGATGCCCGTTGTGATGATGGCGAACCGAATGTCTGACATATCCTCTGGCTTTGGCCTGGAGGGCATCTTACTTGGCAGCAAAGAGCTCCTGCTAGGGCTGCCACCAGCTGGTGTGAGTTCCTGATTCCTACGGCCGGTGGGTCGCCACTTCGACACCGCATCGACGCTGGCGCGGCAAGGGTGGACCTGGAGAGGATAGGAAAACATGACAAGGACCACGATAGCAGCGCGGCCAATGGTGCTGGCGACCGATGGGGTGTACTGCGAAACAATGTTGCCCACCACGTTGTCGCCAAAGGATATGTAGCCAGTGATGGCGACAAGGACGTAAATGCTAGCAGCGGTGCCAATCGAGCCGGTGACAACGCCAGTGGTGCGAGTAGGACTGTTGTCCTTGATTTCATTAAGAATGGAAAACATCTGGATGTGTTAGTGACGGAGATTGCGAAAGGGAGAAGGTGCGGGTGACGTACGTTCTGATGGCAAGTGTATGCAAAAACAATGACTGGGAAGGATGCGAGAACCTCAAACGGGCCTTTAACGTGGACGATGTCGATGTTGCCGCGAGCCGGCGCAGTGTCGCCAGCGACAAAGTGGTAGACCACCAAGATAACAAGATAACCGATGGAAACAAGCGCAACAATAGATGTGTATTTCAGGCTGTCGAGCCTGCGCAGGAAAGCGAGGGGTATCACGATAAGCCTGCGACGCGGTCAGCAGATAAGTCATGATCCATGGCCGGGGACCTTACATGAACGCAGTGACCCAGAAATGCCTGTCAACCAAGTACGTCGCGCTCTCCGGATGTCCAAGCCCCTGCACAACGCCCGGCATAAGATCACCGATAATGATCAGATAGCTGACACCAACTCCAAAGCACTTGACCGCAATTGCAGCGTCAAAGATCACAGCCGCGTTCGGGTATGTGATCTGACTGAGCGCAAAGAAACTGGCAGCGCCGCGGTCGAGGTATCGCGCGCAACGGGTCTGTAGGTAAAGACCGAATCCAGAGCAGAGGCCTGACCAGCAGATTACCAGCACCCCCAATACCATGCCCATATTCGACATGGCGTGTGGCATCGCCAACACTCCCGCGCCGACGATTGTGTTGACGAGGTTTATCACTGAGGATAGCCACGATGCATTGCCTGCGACGCCATTCTCTTTTCGGTGTCGGCGGCGCAAGGGCTCCGCCGACGCCGGTCGCGAGGACGAATGCTCGCTCGGCACGGAGTGTATCGCAGCGTACGAAGCCATGGTATGTCGTTTCGGCGGTTCTCCGTCGCGGGCGCAAGATTGAGGCGGTGGTTGGCGAGCGAAGCAGGCTTCAGAACGGCATCGAACAGTGCGAAGGTGAGTGTCGCGCAGCCGTGGCTGGGTCAGGCGACGATACTGGCCTGCAGTGGGCGGTGCGAGGTGTGGAAGATGCCAGGTGGTTAAGGGATGGAGCGCAAATCAAGGAGCGTTAGTCAAATGCGATGGGGCCCTCCTGTCGCAGGCAACGGCTCAGGTGCTATGGTCACAATCACGTCTTTACCAAACGCCAACTCTTGGGGGTGGGGAACGCCGGCCGGCTCGTCCCGATGTTGCCCTGAGCCGCGCGACTTCAGCATGTGCCGGCCTGCCGACCTGCCGACTTAGCATGCATGCGTGATATCGGACATCAACACCGGACTGCTGACAGCCGGCCATGGCGTTCGAAGACACAGCATCGCCGCAAAATCTCGCATTGCTTGAAGCACGCCTGCACAGGATCAATCATGCGCTCAACGGGGACAACGAGCACGAGGCTGCATCATCTCCTCCGCCAGCTGACTCCAGCGCGGCTCTACGACTTCGAACCCTAGAACGTCAAATGCAACTCGTGGCTTCAAGATCGCCGGCAGCGGAACAGGTACTTCGCCTGCAGTCAAAGCATCCCGAGCTCTTCAACAAGGCTATCGACGCGGAGCGTTCCAACAGCCTGCCCTTGGCACCTCAAGCTGCCCTTGTCCTGTCGCATGCGCAACTGTACTCTCGAATTTCTGGTCAGCTCCAGTCTTTGCAAGACACTAGTGTCCCGGATGCCTCATCAGCAGCCAAGTTGCGTGAACTTCAACCAAGAATCGAAAAGGCGGCGGCGAGACAAGAGAAGCAGGCAGAAGAGTTGGCTGAGTTGCGGTCGAGGAGTGCTGACGTCGTGGAGAGATGGTATGAGACTGGGGTATTGGGGATGGGAGAAAGATGGGTGGAGTGGGAGGAGCGCATGAGAGATGTTGAGATTGTGGTGCGGAGATTGGAAGGCGCGAAGAAGAGGGAGGAAGAGCTTGTGTAAATGATACCCCGACAAAAGTTCTACTCCACCGGCGCGTACAGCAATTCGTTACAACCTCCACCATTACTGGATGACTCAGGACTCTTGGAAACCACTCAGAAGTAACCTTCATTCTCCTGCCAGCTCCATGGTAGGCCAGCCTCTTCCTGGTCTCGGTAACCAACTAGCTGAGCAGCCTCCCGATACCAGTCCTCAATTGATCGCACGCTTCCTTCTTTGCCGTGGAGTCTCAGCCAGGCAAGTCGTCTGTGGGTTACCCTTGCAACGCGATCTCTGAAGAACAACGCTTCTTGCTCGTCAATCGCCACGTCGGAGTGTCCTTGCATCTGGGCGTCTTGCGCCTGCGGTAAAGGCACAAGGGTCGTGAGGTCCGAAGCTATCTTTGTCATCTCCGCAGGCTCCAGATCAAGGGTCCTCATTTTCCGGCGCACTCTGCCTAGTTCAAGCACACGAATAAACTGTCGGCCCGGGTTGCCATGAGGGTTTTCTCGTTTGTCCTCCTGCTGACTCTGCTGCTGCAAAACTCCTGGCTCCAAGATTTGATCACTATCCGCATTTCCTGTCACGGTCGGTGATCCCGGAACCGGGTTGTTGCACTGTTCTGACTCTCTGGATGACCTGGAAGTCACGCTTATTGGACCAAGCCCGTCTCTGACCACCGAGTAGAGACTGCGAGATGGAGATGCCCCGGATTCAACTGATGCGACTTGATTGATGGGCGTGTCGCCGCTGTGAGTTGTCGCACTCGCATGCTCGCGCTCACTCGAGTGTAACGAAAAGGTATTGCAGCCTCCAGATTTAGAGGGAGGATTCGCCGCCATGGAAGAATTATTGATTGCAGCACTTTCGGGTTTCAATCGTGTTACCGAGGATGTTTGGTGAGACGCTCCTACGGCGTCGTGAGAACACTCAGAGCTTGATCGATGAGTTCGGGAAAAGGCCTCTTCGGCAGCATTCACCAGCACATCTTCAACGTTTGTGTCGGACAATGCATTTTTGGCTTGCTTCTCCAACTTTTTCGGCAACATGGGGAAAGATTGCTGCATGGCAGTCGCTCACGAGCTGGGTGACAAGCAGCTCACGGAAGCGTTGGTGAAATACCGAATTGATCTTTGACGAATCCACGTCGAAGAAGGCGAAATTCTCTTTGGTCATCTTTGCCATCGTTGTGCATGGACTACATCGTTTATACCGATGGATTCCATCAGGCTACTTTTATCTTCACCATTCACAGGACGAATCAACCTCCAACACAACCCACTTGCTCATTGTATCTGAGCTATGCACCTTGCTAAACTCAACGCATGAGGTAAGACGTCGAGTTTGCAAACGCTGCGGCTTTCCGTTAGTCCATCTTTGTGTTCAGTTTGCTTGGCTTCTGATTCTGTAGCGCGCCTCTTTGGGACCATTTGGTTTAATCTCAAGGCGGCATGAAGCTACATCAATCTGCGAGGCTGCGTTGCGAGCAGAAGAGCGCATTATCCGATTGGTGAAGCGGCAGAGAATATTCGTGATTGCCAGTTACCATTGTTCGTTTGCGTGCCCTCTGAAGGTTACAAACACTCTTGCAAGCCATATAATCTTCAGCAAACAGCAAGTAAACCGATTATCTGCCGTAGATTTCCGGGATAATGGCCACTTGGTTCACATGGTAGAGTGGTCTCCATCGAGGTCCCTTCAACAGGAGCATAATGTGGATGTGGTATAAGAAGTTGTAAATCAAGTTGCCATGGTGGACCTACCAGCAGCGGATTGTCATTTATGTCCTATTGGTCGACCGCTGCTTCAACTAGTGAACGAGCAAGCACCGGGGCGTACTTGTAGATTTTCTATAGATAGGAAACGAATAGATGAAATAGGACCCGAGTGCGAGGAGGACAGCCCACTAGTTCCCGCGAAACGCCGTCCAATCAGCTTCTCGTGAACTTCCCAAGGCATCAGTGTCGGTCTGGTCTCTCTAGCCGCCCGCCAGCCTGATTCAACTCTATTGTTCGGCCGCCTATTTACCTCCCTGCGGTTTCAACACGCGCCTCCTAGCCGCTTCCATCAGAGAATTTGCGGTCCCGAGCATTTCATTGACTGATAATGTAGGCCGAGGACGCTTCCATTTCGATTCGCCTGCCGCACGCCAGTCGGTGAAGCGTCACTTTAGGTCCTCGATTCCGTTTGGCTGCTGATGTCACTCTATCAAAATGTCTGGACTGTCGTCACTCCCCGTCGAGCTTCTCGTCCATGTTTTTGAATCAGCTACCAGACTCAGGGACGCAGCGGCCCTGTCTGAGGCAGATAAACGGCTTCATGATATCTGGAATGAACGCAATGACCAAATCATTGCAGCGGTTCTCCAATGTCAGATCCCCGCTTTCGAGGACGCTCTCGGGCTTGCTCTCGCGGAAGCCAGCATTGAAGCTCTCCCACCAAGCAATCCTGACACAATTGACGCCATTCTCTACACAACCGGAAAGCTCCCCCTTCGGGCACACGTCCGTCGCCTTCTCGAAAATGCCCAACTCGCCGACAGCGCCACATGCGTCTGGAGTGCTTGGATAGCAGGGCTAAAGCTAAGCAATTATAGACGGAGATTGAAGTACAGTTCTCCGCACGCCTCTTACTATCTCATCCGCAAGCTTGTACTTTCATCCCGCTGCCGATACGCTAGGCTACGAGATGAGTTATATAGTAGGCTCAACGAATGTCCGGAGGAGGATCTCAATATTCACGATGAGCTCTGCACTTATCTATGCGGAAGATGTCCTAATGAAGAGCGCGTGAAACACGGGATCTCTAGGAATAGGGAGGATTGGTCCGCCATCGAAGAGCTTGAATAGTATGCGAATGTTGAAGAGTGGGACCATGCAAATGAGGCTGTTGGCGCCGCCCTTAGGGACAGATTACACGGCACTGAAACACTGAAGTCGGTCATCTGCATCTTCGGTGTCCTCTGGAATAACATATAGTCCAAGATCTTGCGTATACTATGTACAACCCCATTCACCGTCGTATTTCTAATTACATGTTAGCTAGGGTTCTCGTTGGCTCACGAGTGAGAACGACTAGCTAGAATTTACCTTTGGATCTGACTTATCTCTACACGGATATGCGATTTGGGTTATGTCTGTCTTCCGCTTCGTATTGATAGTAACGACCCTTGTACCGTCGAGATCTCTTTCGCTACCTGTGTTACAAAAGCTCAAAGTTACCCAAATTTCTCTATACGAGGCGCCTGTCCGGTGCGCCCATCCTTCGGCCGTCCTGGCTTGATAGTTGAGTAGGGCCGTCTGCATAGTTCCGTGATACGGACGGGAGGGGTCTAGTTGCTTGTACCGGTTCGCACTACCCTCGCGAAAATACAGGAACTGGCCGCCTTTCGCCGACGTGGAGATATACGCGGTATTGTCCACTACTAGGACTGTTGTTACGCCGGGCTCTTTCTGCCGAGTATTGAGGGGGACTTTGGAATGCTTAGAGCCCTATCGGACCTTTCTATACGCTTCTACTATATCTTCATAGGCGACCATAGCGAGATAGACAATCTCTGTATCCCACTAGTCGTTAAGAGATGAGATATATGTATTGCTACCCCACACGACTTTACTATAGTCGTTTAAGATTATCTTGGTGTTGGTATACTATAGATAGATCTACACTAGCCGCCGCGAGCGCGGGGGTAATGAAAATAGAAGACAATGAAACAATATGGTTAAGCGGTACTCATTAGTTTATTTCGAGCTACTAAGGTAAACGAGATACACTATCCTAATTAATCCCATGTAACGGCGTCTATAGCCGATTCAGGTGGTTCAGACCCCTCTTATTAGAAGTCTTCCCCACCGTGTGCACAGACCCACCGCGTGCTCACGCGACGCGTTTGTCAACACATGGCTCTATCGTCGCATATCTCGACAGGAGGAAT
>NW_027191602.1:0-9730 GCF_011745625.1 Cladosporium halotolerans | reverse complement strand
TGGCTTTACCGACGGTCTGAGTGTCGAACAAGCTCTGCAGCCAGCTCAGACCAAGCTCATCGCTGGTCCAGCCATTGGGCGAGCTTGCAAACCAGCAAGGGTGCTCGTTCGAATCATAGTCCTGGAGCCAAGTGTCCTGCAAGTCGCCGCTGACAGCCTTGTAGATAAGAGCTGGTGGCAGTGAGGTACCATCAGCACATATGGTAGCTACAAGGGTTATCCACTCCCTAGATCCATCTTGACCAGCACCTAGGAGCTTCTGTTGCTTCGTCATGGACTTGGGAAAGATCCTGCGCGCCTTTTGCAGGTGGCCTATGAGGAAGCCTTTCTCATCCATATTATAGCAATTCCGAGGCTGTATGCCATATTCATCTATCTTCTGTCTCAGAATATTGAAATAGCGCCTGAAAGAATGCTCGGACTCAGCCTTGTGTCTCTCAAGATCGAGGGTGTTGAGATATCTGCAGTCGAGGACGGACTCGTGTCTACGCCTGAAGTCTGCAGACCAGTTCTTGCCGGGCTCAGATCCACATATCAGGGCGGCCCAGCTGCGCAACATTGCTGGTGTAGGAGGTAAGCACCACTCGCAAAGCCTCTGTATCTGCTTGACAAGCTCTTGCTCTTGCTTGTTGGTGAGTAATCTGCGGCCTTCAATGCGCCTGGCCACTGAGCCAGTCTTCCCGCGGAACCGTTTGCTGAGGGTTGAACGGTTGACATTGAATCTTTTGGCTACTGCTGCTATATTACGGCCATCAGACGAACGTAGAAACGCGATCGCGTCCTCAATTGACCCCATGGTAGTTGATTCAACGCGTCGAGAAGTGGTGTTGATGACGCGCTTGAAAGCGTGCATCTAGCGGGGATGTGCACTGACCAGGGAAGACTTCTAGTGGTGCACTGCCGAAGCTCGAAGCGCGACACATTTCGGACATGCAATGAACCCGAATGAAGAAAGCATCTCGTAATGCATCGCCAGCGACGCACTTCCCCGGCTTCGTATTGCGACGCACCTCCAGCAACCATTAATGCTGAGCGGCCAAGCATTCTGAAACGCATCGCTAGGGACCTATTTCTCCAAATCGGCAGTGCGACGCATTTCGAACAATTCACAGTGAGTACCGGACAAGCATCACGAAACGCGTCGCTAGCGATCCGTTTTCAGCACACTGGTGATGCGACACAGTTCCAGCATATTACAAGGTTCCTTGTCTACGAAATCTGCAACGCATCGCTAGCGATGGATTGCCTGGACCCAGATGCGCGACGCACTTCGCAGACCCACACCAATCCAGTTGGGTGTAAGTGTCCGGTAGCGTTGCGTTTCTACCTGAATCCCCAGTTTTGGAATCGCTGCGCATTTCCAAAACTAGGTGAAGGTCGTAACGCATTTCGCGGTGCCACATTGGAAAAACTCCATCATTCTGCCGAAACGCTTCGCGTTTCAGGCAGAATAATAGAGTAGGTTAGGTTAGGTTAGGTTAGTTTAGGTTAGGCTCAAGTATTTCATGAACGCGCTTAGTCCTTTCCTTGCTGTTGGAGGAATGTCGTGCTTGTCGCCCAAATGTCTCGACACTCTTTCACCTTTTGTCTGGAGGGCATACTTGCACTTGATAGATATGATAGCGCCCGCATATTTGTCCCAGTATAAGCCCAGAGCAAGGAACTTGTTGTCAACATCGGGTTCGGGGAGGACGTTCCATGCTTGCGACGGCCTAACATTTTGGGTGAGCGACGTCATCGGTGCCGTTGCACTCATTTTCGAATGAGAATGAACCACACAAGTGGTTGACAGTACGAGAGGGTCAAGCAGAAAAGGGTGATGTGTCTAGGAACGCGTCGCGTTCCCGACAGCCAACAATGCTGCATACGGCGATCCGTGCGAAACATGGAACGCGACGCGATCCGAGGCCGCAACTGCCAGCAACGCGGGGCACAGACTGGAACGCGACGCGTTCCGGCGTAGAATACCTGAGTAGGTGAGCTGCACCGCGCGCGGAACCCTCGATCTACGCCCTCGATCTACGTCTAAGCAGCCAGAGGACGTCCGTGCTCACTCTGCCCGGGCAGCAGCAGTGCGGGTCGGTCTTGGCCTCCCTAGCAAGAACAGGTACCTTAGTCTCCCCCCCGTCTATCGATCTGGCCCACGGTGCGCTACGGGTCTCAGTATGCGTGAGCCTCATCGATCTTGGCATGCGCCCAGAGAAGACAATTATAGAGTCGCCGTCCAAGTCAATTAGGCTCAGAGCGCAGGCCGCGTAGTCCCTCGCCCTTGGCGACGACGAGTTACACGGGCAAGGAGGATGGTATAACAGCACTCTCGAGGCTACGGTTGTGAAATATCTACCAATTGCTCTGCCCAAGTGTTCACTCAGCGTGGGCTTGTCTTTGACCTTCGCCCGCCCCGTGTCGCAGTTACCCTCGAAGCGCATAGAGATCCTCGCAACACGCACCAACATGTCTCGCGAGTACAGACGCTTCTTCTTGCAGACCGTTATCTACACCTCCCTCGCTTGTATCGTGTTCCTCCTCGGCTCGGAAGCTCGAAAGGAACTTTTCAGGACAGATGGATTCCTTTCTTCGGACAACAGATCCCTCTCACAACACCAACACCCTTCCTTGTTCGACCGCCTTGCCGCTCTGCAGCTGTCAACAGCCTCTGTGCCATCCAAGCTAATCCATCTGGGAACCGATCCGATGCTGGTTCTCACTCCCCGGCCCACCCTCCAATCCGATGTGGGCATGTGCACCGCCATGCATGGCAAGTACGCAGAACGCTACCAAACCGCGTTCGACTCTCATGTCAAGCACAGCGAGATCCACGGGTATCCGATCTACGTTCTGGATCGACCGATTATCGACGGACTGTGGTCCAAAGAGGCGGCTCTGCTGGAGGTCCTGCTGCACGAGATGTCCAAGCCCGACGTCGCGCGTCTTCGGTGGTTGATGTGGTTCGACGCCGACACCCTCGTGACCAACCCGTTCATCCCTGCCGAGACCTTCCTGCCTCCGTTCGATCTGGACGACGTCCACCTGCTTGCCACCGAGGACTGGAACGGGCTCAACAACGGCGTCTTCCTCATGCGCGTATCCGCATGGAGCATCAAGCTGCTCTCCAACATCCTGGCGTACCCATCCTACCGACCGGACGAGACATTACCGTTCACCGAACAGAGTGCGATGGAGCGATGGGTGCAAGATCCCCTGTTTGCCCACGGCTGCGTCTATGTTCCTCCCCGCTGGTTCAACTCGTACCCACGCGGCGAGGACCAGGAGTGGTCGAAGTATCAAGTGGGAAAGGGGGATATGATGATGCATTTCGCCGGAGTCAGTGGCAGGTGCGAGGCCATCCGGGCGTGGCATGATCGCATCGTCGAAGAGGCTGATGAATGGGAGATTCCGGTGACGAAGTCGGGCCTGCCGGAAGAGGCTTCGAGTTTCTGGTTGGATGTGAGAATGCAACGCGAGAACCATTTCTGATCACCGAGCGCGAGCTTTTCGAGGTGGAAGATGTTGAGAGCTGCAAGGGTACAAGCCAACTATAGAAGTGTTAAACACAGTCGTAGGTCAGGACCCGTCGAAATGTGAAGACAGTTGTATGCACGAGAACAAATTACGATCGTGCATATTGAAGCCGCCTGTTCCAATCGATGTTGGCCGAGCGCGACCATATCACGGGACGCTTGCAAGGCCACCCAAATGGCAGTTGTTTAACGCTGGCGACAGGAAGATCAGCTTGCGCTTCTGCCAATCGTAGCTACCGCCGAATCACCGACATCCGTTGACATCGCCAAGGTGCGAGCGGACAGGATGTCGAGTCTCGCCGCGTCGGATGCAGGAGGCCGATGAGGTTCTGTTCTGCTTGGGCGGGCCAAATGACGCCAGTCCGCCTACTTTATCTAATGAACCCTGATACGCAGATCAGGGCTCGCAAGACATTCTGCCCGGGCAGACGGACAAGTAGGCGCGGGCGCACAAGATATGCGTCACTCGCCCACACTGCCCGGGCAGCCAGCGCTCGGGGCACAGCCAGCTGCAAGCGTGATTAGGCGCGCGACCGCTGGCTTGGACGCAGCGCATCTGCCTCTCCTCACCCCAAGATATCCAATGCTTGTCCGCTGCCCATGCCTTGACTTAGCACGCGCCACCCTCCCGGCATCGCGTCAATATAAGACCTCCAACATGGCTCCCTCGCAGCCTCTGCCACCGCTTGCTGATTCGGCTCGCCCTCCCTCTCTACCACGCACTGCCCGCTCTTTCTGCGACCTGCCGTCTTTCCTTGCTTCGCGCCCAACCCTCTCCGTCCACGCCTTCTCAGAGGCCTCCTGTCCTTCCGCAAGCCATCGTCGGCCCTGCCCGTTCCCCCGCACCCCGGCCATCTGCAATGGAGCCTCTGGACCGGCAGCGCACGGAGAAGTCCCACGACTTTGCCAACGACCCCTACCAGTGGAACCATCTCCGGGGATGGCGCAGCTATCGCGTCTTGCGCCCCTGCAGAGGCATGTACCATGATGTGAAGCGCCGTCTGCCATACTACGCCAGCGATTGGATCGACGGCCTCAACTACCACACCATCGTGGCCACTATGCGCATCACCTTCGTCAACCTGCTCCCTGCTCTGGCCTTCCAGCTGGACATGCGCAGGAATACCGAGGGCTTTTTCGGCATCAACGAGGCCCTCTTTTCCTCCGCCCTGGCCGCTGTTGTCTTCAGTCTGCTCTCTGCCCAGCCACTGACCGTCGTTGGCATCACGGGACTGATCTCTCTCTTCAACTACACGGTCTACGACATCACCAAAGCCCAAGGCGTGGTCGATCAGTATCCCCAAATCATCGCTTGGGTCGCCATCTGGGCTGCCATCACGCATTGGCTCGCTGCTGTCCTGAATCTTTGCGACTATATGCGATACATTACCGACTACTCCAGTGAGGCTTTCGGCATGTACGTGGGCATCATCTACATGATCAAGGGCGTTGAAGAGCTGGTCGCCCAATTCTATGAGGATGCTGGCCAGATCACAGGTGGCTACCTGAGTATTGTCATCGCCATCGGGTACTGGGCCTCGGTCTACCTACTCGAGCACATCGGTAAGACGACCATGTTCACCCCCTGGGTCCGAAAGTCGCTGGCAGACTTTGCCTATCCTATAGCCACCCTTTGGTGGACCGGCTTTTCACACATCCCCGGTCGCATTACGGAAGCGAACTTGATGCGCGTTCCTCGCACACGCGCCTTCTACCCGACCGTGGAGCATCCAGGTCCTGGACCATGGCTGATCGATTTCTGGAACCTCGATGTAAAGTGGATTTTCGTCTCGCTCCCTATGGGCATTCTCCTGACCCTGCTTTTCTACTACGACCACAATGTCTCCTCCATCACTGCGCAAGCCAAGCAGTTCCCCCTCACAAAGCCATCGGGCTTCCACTGGGACTATTTTCTGCTGGGTTGTACATGCTTTGCAGCCGGGATCATTGGCGTCCCCCTTCCAAATGGTCTGGTTCCACAGGCTCCGGTGCATACCGACGCCTGTACGGCCTACAAAGAAGAGAAGACCATTCGAAAGGAAACGGACAGCGGGGGTGAAGAAGCGATCGTACCCGCCAAGATCGTTCGTGCAGTCGAAGTCAAGGAGCAAAGGGTATCACACTTCCTCATGGCCCTTGCGTTTATCGGACTGATGACGGGCCCCCTGTTAGATGTGTTGCATACAATTCCTCGGGCCCTATTTGCGGGTGTCTTTTGGACGGTCGGTTGGGGTCCTATTGGGGGCAATCAAATGACCTCCAATTTGGTGTACCTGTTCCGAGAGCATGGCTACAATCGACCGGCGGATGCTCGGACAAGTCTCCTGAAATCACGCATTCTGTCCTACGACGCCACCCGCTGGTTTGGTGTCGCTGCCTCTGTCGCAATCTCCCAAACGATCGGCGCGATTGGCTTTCCTGTCATTATCATCGCTCTCATCCCGCTGCGATGGATCATTTTGACTCGCATTTTCACCGTAGAAGAACTGGACATCCTCGATGCCCCTACTGCCGACGCTGACGTTATCTTGGCAAGTTTTGGTGGTCAGCCTGAACGACCAGAAATCGCGCTCGCTGAGAAAAGAATGAAGGTATGCCACGTGGAAGAGCAACGTGAAGGATCATCTCGAAGGGGGGCCTCATTGAGCTCCACTAGCTCATCTGCGCAAGTGCAGGCTTCTGCAGACGTGCAAATGCCCGAACAGCGACGGGTGGTGGAGGAAGGCGCCTTGAATGCCAGAGAGGCAGGCGCACCATCCAAGTTGTCGACCGGACACGATCGATCTCAGGAACGCAAACACTAGACTTCATGCACATTGTAGAGTAGAGTAGATCAATTCATCGAAGGGGTTATGACCACTGAATCATTAGTAGCCCGAGACGAATGAAGCTTTCGCGAAATCCTCCGAGCGTATGTATAAGTTACACTCGTGGCAAATTTGTCCATAATGTCAAAAGGTCCACTAGAGTCTTGCACTCCCCACGCGATAGCCGAGCGCATGGTCATCAAATACGTCGCCGTTGAATATATGTCCATCCCGGCGAAAGCGCCGGGTCGCGTCCCTGTTGATACGTGCGCCACGGGTATCGCCGCGATCATTTGGCGGAACATACGACTCGCGAAGGACGCCACGCAGGACCATATGCATGGATTAGTCTGTTTGTCAACAGATAAGGGCGTGATTGACCGATTCATTGCCTCACGACGGAGAGTCTCTTACCTTCGATTCGACATTCTTTGTGTCATTTCTCAGCCCCCATGGACAGACCGGCCATTATTCTTAGCTTTCCTGAGGGCAATTTCCTAGATTAATGTCACATTCCAACATTTGCCCTGCCCGGGACGATATGCGGTACTGTGCACGTAGCTCATCAGACGGCGCAAGCGACGGACGTGATCAAGATCGTGCTGAAAGGTCTGGCAAGTCAAGCTCAGCTAGCGCGCACCGCTGATGCGCCTCACAGGTATACTCGAAACCGGATTCACTCTAGGCATTTGCTCCAACGGCTTGGTGCAAGTGCGCAGTCTCAAGCAGGTCGTAAGCCACGGAGAGCCCATGCCGTTCTCTCTCAAGCTCAGGACTAACAATGTCAGTTTCTAGAGCTTGTCAACACGCATGCGAAAATTCGTACCGTCGATGGAGGCGAGGTCGAGCAAGGACTCAGCATACCATTTGCTTTTGTTGCTCCACCGTCCAAGCCGCAGGATCACGTGGGAGTATCAAGCCAGACTCCTTGCTATCCCCCGACCCTAGCTATGGGAAAGGGCTATCTCCAAGGGTCGGGCAGCAATGTCCGAGCCAATGGATCTGTGAAATACCGAATCGAAGCCTTCCTGCACCGCGGCGATGCCGTCATCTGCACGCATGAGGTCGACATCAAGGTGGTCAATTGCGTCATGGATCTTCCACCTCCTATACCACTGGACGATTTCCCAGACGAATATAGGTGCGCGATGAGTAAGTCACTGGCTGGAGGCAAACTGAAATCTTGGTTTTTGCGGAAGATCATCGGGCCCAATACCCTACCGCACATGACTATGGAGGTCATTGAGCCGCAAGCCCTCCGCCTGGTTTTGGGCTCCCCGAGTGATGGCGCAAGCGCGATCGCTTTGGCGACTATTTCCCGACTTTCTCAGCTTCCGCATGCAAGTTCGGATGCAGATTTTCGACCTGACGTCGTTCACATGACCATGGACTGGTCGTTGAAGACCACAACTTTTGTCGCCGTCATCCCTATGCAGGAAATCCCGACTCGTGCCGAATCCATGTCCAACGCTTTTATTGCTCGCACTTCGGTCTGCACGCCGGAACGCTCAGGGAAGATGATTCTCCGCGACTGGCAATCTACACATTGGCATGACAGTCTGCAGGGGGTTACGTTTGACTCTGGGCAAGAATCGTGCATGGATGCCACTGACACCCCCTGCGGCGAGGAGGGATGTTTTGCATGGCACATGGAGCAGCGTCTGTACCTTACCGTCGACGCGACACAAGATTGCGCCACGACGTTTTTCACGCCCTACATATCGCGACGCCACACTCTACAGCTCCGGCTTAGTTGCCACACCATGGCCAATCCAATCACGCAGTTCAAGTTCGAGGTACCTGTTCAAATTGTTTTTCTAGACAAATCGCCGCGTAGCCGCGGTCTGGAAGAACGAAATGTCCATGGTCCTGTGCCTTCGCCTGAAGAGAACGCACATCAAGCGCAGACAAAGCTGTCAGAAAGCTCCCCGTATGTGCGCTGAACGATCTGAGCAAAACCACAGCCAAGTCGCAAAAGTGATGAGTGAAACAAATATGTAGGTATACGCAGATAGGGACCGGTCGTTCCATTGTTAACAGCTATATTCCACCTGCTTCAACCAATGAAAGGAACACACTACACATCAGTATCTTTTCTCAGGAATGTCACTTTGACCGCGTGTTCGGGGAGCCTGCCGGTGGACAAAAGTTTACACAAGTCAATCTCCGCACGCGAGCAGTTGGGAAAAAGCCTCTTATCGGATGTTGACATTCGCAATCTAAGGCAATAGGAAGGAGACTTGAGTTCAATGAGCTTGATTCGTGGAGCTACAGCTGGAAGACGTCCCCTAGCAGAACTTGGACGTGCCCTACGTAAAGGCTGGTTGAGATGACCAGAGACAGGTTAGCCAATGCAGTCGAGACACCGTATCTGAATGTCGATTGGCGGCAGTCTCAGATCAGAGCGTTCTATAATATTCAATGTTGATGAGAGTGTACTGGATCAATGTGGTCAGAGGTGCTTCTCCGTACACCAATGTGAGCTTCAGGAGTATGGAGATTACCTCAATGAATCGTGGACGGCCAGTACCAACATCGCCGATCCAATTGTGCTCGTTGAAAGCCGGTCTCATGCCAAATTCCTCCAGCCTCTGGACCACTTCACGAGTGCGTCTACGGTACTCGGGCGACCGTCTCCGGTTACGAGATGAAGCTCCAAGAGCAACTGCCCAACGGGTAAGACCTTCTTCCCAGCTTCCTCTGCCCAGGCGATAAAGGCTTCCAAAGCCTCAAATTCCGATCCCTCAATATCCATCTTCATAATATGGATAAAATCATGACCGTTTGCCGCCATAATGTCATGCACCGCCAGTTTTGGCGGCGACTGTTGCCTGTCAGTAGTTGCCGAAATGGCAGCTTTGGTGAAATGGGCCCGCGAGTTCGGCGGGACTTCATCGGCCCACCCGTCGACAGAGTAGTCGAAGCCCCAGATTTCGGCATTCAAACGTGCGAGAAGTGCTGCCTCAAAGGAAGAGTCGTGTTCCACGCCAAAAGAGTACACGACAAGTGTTGCGTCCGGGTTGGCATCGGACGACGGGCCATGGGACTGTGCCTCGAGGCGAGACATGCCGCAGACCCATTTTCCGCCATCACCCAGCTTTCCAATCCGCTCCATGTCAAAGGGGCAAAAGAATGTCGGGCGCAACAGGTCCCCAACGTTGTAGGGATAGATGAATTCTTGGATAGGCTTGTTAGGCTTTTTGTTGAAACTCGCGGCAAGCATGCGTGACCGATCATGGACAGACTGCTCCCACAGTCTTTCCGCGAGAATGAACCTTTCACGATCACCATCATGGCGGCTTGGCAGAGAGTACACCGACAGTCCATTATGTTCATTATGTTCATTACGTCATGTCATGTTCATCATTCCGACATGATATGAACATGGATGTCTGGGAATGA
>NW_027191601.1:0-9797 GCF_011745625.1 Cladosporium halotolerans | reverse complement strand
GGGGGGTGTTAACAGGAATGGTGAGGTCACGGTGGCCAGGGGGCCCAGAATGCAGTTCCAAAGTAGGAGCTCTCTACTGAACCTGGTCATCAGCTAGGTTCAAGAACGGGGAACCTCCAACTCTTCACCACTATTCACGCTCGCCAAGCGAACGGAATTGAATGGCTGCAGAAGATCCGTATTTCTTAGGCCTAGCCCTCATAAAACTGAGCAACCTCGAGCCGGATCCAATGAGGCACGTCAGAGCCGATACTGTGAAGAGGCTGGTGGAGGACTTCAGCCATCCTCAAATTGGTTGCATCAACAATACTAGGACCCATGCTGTGCCCGCTCTTGTGGATCCAAGCAAGCTGGAGGATGCGCTTGCTCAGGCAAACCTTTCCCTCTCGGCACTGTCGAACTCAGAGAAAAGCAGTTGCATTCTATCATTTCCAGAAAATCTGCGGCCTCTCTACGGCATACACCGCCTTCAAGCAGGAAGAAAGTTCCTTCGTGAGAGCCATTCGTTTTGGTCGGTTAGACTTTACAATCAAAGTCGGGTAACCTCTGAAATGATCAAATAGAGCTAGTACTGATTACACACAGATATAACGTCGAAGGCATTTGTAAGCCTCTTGCAATCCAATCGAAAATCATCCAATGGGCTCAATGGACGAGATCTTCTGATGCTCTTGAACGAGGAGGACACAGACACCCTCAATGTCTGGATGAGTAACTCTAATATGTCAAAAACCCATCAGAACACGTACAAGCAGCTCCGAAGGGATGATGGTGGCAAGCTGAGCTATGCGGTGCGAGAAGTTTTGCAATATAGAGGGCTGCAGTGCAAGACTGGAAATTGGGAGCCCATCCTTTCAATGCGTTGTCGCGAGGTAAAGTCACTTCCTTTCTCAAAGATGACATTGTAGTGACATGAGCGAAGGAAGTCTATGCGTACCTATACGCTATCAAGCAGACCTGGGACTACATCTTGGGTGCCGATGTTCTCTCCAAAGATCTCGACGAATCAACCGTATTGGCATTGCAGATGCTATTTCCGGCATATTCGTCGCACGATTGCGATACCGTACTCGAGCTATTCGCTGCTGGCAAAGTGTTTCCCTTTATCAAGGATGCTGTCCAGCGTCGTAGCATCTGCAAGCGGGTTCTGAGATGCAAGCGTATTGTGACTTTTGAATCGTTCTTTGGCGATTTCATCTACATCCGGGCGTGCTTCGAAGGATTGAAGGCCCTCATACCGCCTATCCGTAGACTGGGGACTTCCAGCTTCGAGGAACTATGTCACCAGAGATGGGTTCCCGACCACCAGAGAGAACTAGGTGTGCCGTCAGAACAACAGCATCTTTGGGAACGTCCCGGCAATTTTCGAGACTGCTACGTCAACCTCTGGCTCAAAGCTATGAGAGAATTTCCGTATCTGTCGGATGGCAAAGCAAGTGAGCCGTTACAGGATCGTACGCCTTCCGACATTTGCGCTGCGTTCCATGATTCTCCGGCAGCGAAACGGGCGCAACTGGCTCATCTGGCTTTCCAACTTGGCTTTAGGACCAAGGAGATCGAGAAGGCGAAAGTTGGCCATCCAATCGAGAAGACCGAAGCCAAAAGGGTCTTTCGGAACCCGGAGCTAAGCAGCAACGTCGTCTCCCTAGCTTGGGAAGACAGATGCAACAGGCCATCAAAAAGAAACTATATCCAAGTGAGGGACGTCATAGATGCGAGTTACGTTTTTAGTACATCAGACACTCAACAAAAAACACATGCAACCTATTATGCCGTTGCACGGGATATTATACACTGTTGTTGGAGACCCTCTGAGGTCGAAAGGTGGGTGGACGATCCAGGACTTAGCGAACTACCTCGACAAAACCACGACACTCGCTCCCCATGTCATTCAGCAGCATCTTACAGGAGATTTGGAAAGGCGAAAGGAAACAGAGCATCGAAAGTACGGACTCAGTATCGCAGACACAAACGACCGGCTCGCGACAACGATGCTATATATGAGATCCTGCGGAAAGGTAATCCTTTCCAGACGATAGAAGCCGACGAAGACTTGGCTACTAAAGTGAAATCGGGTCTACAAGCCAGTGATTGCGAGGACGCTGAATACGGAGACTTCGACGGTATGCATGAGGAAGCTAGCGACAGGATATGCATCATGCAGCCGCCATCCGGAGGCTTTCCGAGCAAGTCCGCATCATCAAGATACTCAGTGAGTACCAGGAGTATTCAACAACTGTCTGTCGACATCAATCGAGCCAGAGATGGCTCTCAGTCTTGTGGTCAGTCCAGCACTATGAGTTACCTCGATCGGCTTTGCTCCTCAAAGCCGACTTCGGAAGGTACCATATCGCCCACAGGGTCTTCAAGGGAACGCGAGACTACTTCAAGAAGAGGATCAAGTACTCATAGTTTCTCGGGGGAAGCAGCGAGAGCGAGCTGTACTGCCGTCAAGCCAGAACGATCCTCCACCAAACCTCTGGAGAGGATAACACAGCCTTCTCTTTCACCCGACTCGACGCGGTTGATCAGTAATAAACCTCGAGATAGTCATTTAACCCCCGACAACCGTAAAGTACAATTGGAAAGAGCAGGTAGCAGATCAAGTGGAGCCCAGAACCGTGGACGTCCTGATAATCGAGAAACTATATGGCTGCCGCCTCCTCCCTCGGATCCAAAGAAAGTCATTCCTGTAAAGCGAGAGCATGACGAAGACCCCGAGAAAAAGAAAAAGAGAAAATTCGGAATGTTCCGCTAAAGAGGAGGTGGTCGATGCAGTCCAGAGCAAATTTATCGCGAATGATTTTGATAATTCATGTGCTGTGCGCTCGCAAAGCTCGAGTACCAGGCCTCCCGTCTTTAGTGTCTTTGTCTCGCTGCAGCCGCACTGGGTAAAGTGGATAGTCTTACCGAGCTTATAAACGTTGTCAGGTTCATCGCGGTCGCTGCCGCAGCTTCACTTCCCCTTTTGACGCGCAGCCTGTATCCCTTGGCGTCACACGCAGCGACAGCGAACGTTACTACGGTGATCTCAAGAAGTGTAGCATGTTTGCATCAACGCTCCGTATGATAGAATTGCATGATGGGCTTCTTCGCGAACCTTTATCCGCGTCTTCTTCCCTTTTCACTGCTGCTAGGGATGGATAGAGACGTCTCGGAATGCTTTTGCATCTCGACAGCTCACCTGTATTCCAGGATGTAACATTATGCTAAAGGCACGGCAATGTCCTCGTCAAGTCAACTGATAGAGACAGTAATCTTATACCAACATTAGAGACCCCTTTTGTCGCTCATTGTTGCAAGACAGGCAGGTTCGGGCGCGCATCACCAACAGGCTGGGCGAGGCGAGGACGCGAAATTACAGATTACGATCTTCACTGTAATGTTACATCAAATTCAAAATCAGACTGTATCGAGTCAACGAAATGATTCTACATAATCAAAAAAGATCGACATCTTGTGGCTGAAAATCATGCTCGTACAGTTCCAGATCGTACCATCCGCTATCACGCATGACCGTCGGTTCTTCCCGGGAGAGCTTACCTCTCTCTTCTTTGAATCTGGACACGCTCAGCTCACGTTGATTCATTGCTGGCACTGTTACTTCGCCTTTTGCTTCTCGTCGCTCACTTTTCACGCCGCTCAAGTTGCGCTTCAACACGGCAGCTCTTGCTTCATGTCTCATCTGCTTACCCGCGGATACTCGTTCATATTAATTTGATGTTATATTTAGGGGCAGTTTTTGTACCAGACTCACCAACTATAGCGATTCTGCTGCTCCCCTTCAAAGCCATTGCCTTCTGGACGTATTCTTCGACGCTCGATTCGGTAATGTGGTTCGTGATTCTCTCGAATTTCTCCTTCGGGAGGATTCTGTCGGGAGGGTAGTGTATGTTCATGTCCAGGAACTGCGGCCTGTCAGCTATAGACTACAGAAAGCACAGATGGTCATTACAGTTAGGTATCCATCAGTTTCCACGACTACTTCCGTGAGCCAAAACCTGATCCTGTCGTGAAAGCCTCGTGCTTTCCAGTATAAGATGATGCGCCTCGTCTTCATGGCACCGCAATTCACGCTTTTCACTAAGTGCCTGAGGATGAGCAGATGCGCGAATATGCCGCTTTCTTCTGCGACCAGAAGGACAGTGTCATGGTCGGAGAGGTCGCGAGATCCCGCGTCATATGGCTTCCCATACAAACCGTCCAGCCAGATCTTTCGATCGACCAATGAAGTGCTGAGACAGCCCGTCCAACCTTTCTGTGGCTGCACAACGAAATATATCGTTGACTCGCCGTCCGAGCTTTCGATCCAAGCCACCATCAGAGGATGCCTTTGCAGGAAGGATGCATGCCTCCAACTTAGCACCGTCAACAGGACGTAGGTACCGGGCTGGACCGTCCATCTATGGGATAGCCTTACCCCAATGACATCGAGACCCCAGTCCCTGTCAACGATCTCAACTCGGCCGATTTCAAGATGTCGGTTGACGTTCATGTACATCTGTCTGATCAATTGAAAGGCGAATGCAACCGCGTAAAGTAATGTGCCGGCCAGAACTAGCGTTCTACTAAGTTTCTGAGCAGGCTCGATATGGATCCAAAGCACAACAACAAGTGACACGGCCGACGCTCGATGAAATTGTAGGAAGATTTCGTAAAAGTAGCTCCTGCAGAAAGGCGACGCGACTAAGACAGCAATGGTGACGGTAACCTGGCCTTGAAGTCAGCACAAATAGGTTGGTTTGGGTAAATACGAGTTACAGCTATTTCGGGGATGCCCATCTTGGGCGTCCAATTCTGCTCGTAGGCTTGCAGGACGCAATGCAGCGCGCCTTGGAAGATCGACATGCACCCAAGCATATAGTGTGCATGCCCTGCAATAATGATTGAGGAGCCGAACATGTGCGACACGAAGTATACATGATTGGGTGTCAGGAGCGGCAGTATGTGTAGCAAGGCTGACCTTGCCGCGCGACTCGCGGCGTCCGGAGCATCCTGAACTTGGTAGATATTGTAGAACCCTGCCACAGAGCAATGAATGAAAAAGCATAAGACCTGCCCCCGAGTGGGATTGATGGAAGAGCGACCTTGGAAAATACGAGGTAGTAGAACGTAACGTTTGAATACCCTTGCTAGAGGCCGCTTCAAATGTCGCGCAGCCCGCACGACTTGGTGAACGAGTAAGACAAGTGCGAAGGCGCCCAGGAATCCAATTGCATAAGCTTGGTCAAAATCCATGTTGAAAGGGAGCAATTTGAATTGGGAGGCCGCCATGCTTTATTGAACGCCAGCGATATAAGTCTACGGAGAATTGCAAGATGAGGAGGGGTCGGCGGGCATTCAAGAACGCACCCCTCTTACAAGTTTTGCAAACGCACAGATCAATGACGCTACTTTCTGTAAAGAAGAGAGGAAAGCCTGATTCTTGCTCTCGTTTGCGTCGGAACAAAGGCAAGTAAAGAAAAGCTTCTACGAGAACACCAGAAACGGTCTCTTGCATCCGCACCTCCTGAGCCCTGTGCAACCGAACCAAACAATCGCACCTGAACCTTCGAAAAAAGAAGCAAGAAGTCCTTTTAAAGAGGATGACGCAGGAACAAGCCTCGCAGAAAAGGCACGCTTGCTTGAAACGCAGCGAGGTAGTGAAAGGGCAAAAGCAAGACGTGAAAAAGGCCGGTAGAGGCGAAGGTGTTTTCTCGCGGTGCGTTTGCCTCTAAGCTCGAGCCTCGCGATTCTCTTCTCTCTCTCTTTCTCTCTCTCTCTCTCTCTCTCTCTCTCTCTCTCTCTCTCTCTCTCTCTCTCTCTCTCTCTCTCTCTCTCTGTCTCTCTGTCTCTCTGCAGCTGTGAAAGGTCTGTGAGTCTCTTGAGGAATTGATTTTTCCCTTCTCTCTCCTGTTCGTTCAATTCTTTGGTTTCTACTGTTCGAGTGGCCCTGACATGGCTTGCGAGTGACAAAAACATAGAATGCTACAAAATCGCGAGTCTTGCGACGCAACTACCAGCACGGCAACAGCCAAGAACAATGCGCTCGGCGTCACTGTCTCACGTCAAGCAAGCCATCAGAGAAAGGTGAAAGCCACAAGGCAAAATTGATAGAAGCGTCAAAGATGCCAAGGAATCGGTGCGAGCTCGAGACTTGCAGCTCAAGTCTGGCCACGCGGTCACAGGTGTCTACCTTTTGAGAGTTGGCAAGGCCCTCGACGCACACTGTTGGTGGTGCGGGGCAATCGAGCAATCAGTCAAACATCTACTGCTCAAATGCAGAAGATGGCGAAGGCAGCGAGATGCCATGCTACGAAGGCTGAACAGTAAGGAGATCTCGATCGGCTAGAGAAGCGACAGAGCAGACCTGCAGACTCTGTTTATAACAGGAGCCGCGGCACAAGTGCTCCATTTTCTCGAAGATACAGAGGTGGGCAAGAAATTCCCTGGAGAAGGTGCCCAAGATGATTCATGGGATATTGAACGATTAGATCGGGGCGTTGAAGAGGGAGAGATGGCAGAGAGCGGGCGTGGATGAGGGGAAAGATGATGAATGACAAAGACAAGAAAGTAGGAGGGCAATAAGTCTAAAAGCTGTGGCGGCTCGGTGGAGTCCGGAACGGCGAGCATAATTGTACTATGAAAGGTCAACGCGAGAGCACACCAGGATGCCGTAGAAGTCGTTGAGAAGATAGCCGAAGTGCCATAAGCTATTTAGCTTGAATGCAATATGATTATTAAAAGAAAAAAAAAGAGAAAACATCGCCCAGACATTCTCTCGGCCAAGGAAGTACCGTTGTCGCTCTGGCTGCGAAGCGATTCAGACGGATCGACCAATGAGGATGATGAAGATGCCGTGATCCGCATATGCACGCAAGGACAAGACATGAACGACTCGAAGACTGTGCTGGATCGCTTGTCAGCGTCACATCCCATACACTACGAGCTCCTTGCCCCCGAGAATGAGCCTCCCTCTCTCGATCTCTCGGTATTCGGAACACCGGCCGGCGTTTCTGATGAACAAATCATAGAAGGATGGAACAACGACAAGTTCGCCTTCACCAAGGCTGGCAAGGTGACCGAATTTGGAAGATTTGAACGGCAACTACCAGGATCGACTGTCACGCTCAAGAGAAGGATTTGTCACGTGTATCTATACGTGAGGATATTCAAGTTCAAGGTGGAATTCTACGCTACGTTTGCGTGTGATGGACGCCCCGTCAAGGCATTGGAGAAGATGCCATTTGAGGACGCCTTTCACTCAGGGGAACTCGCTCCGAAATGGCAGAGGCACAAAGGCATCAATTTGAGCTTTGTCAAACTGAGACAGGTTGCCAGATCGGAGTTGTTACAGAAGCCTCAACACCAACAAGACTCACCGGCACCAACAGGGCATCGGTCAGAGGCCCTCATTGCCCTCGGTTCGCCGTCAGATACTATCGGGTCACCATCGGACAACGTCCGTTCTGGAAGCGGCAGCAAGAAGAGGAAATCAACTCTACAAAGAATGACCTTAGCGCAGAGGCGGAAGCTAATCACTTCGTCAACCACGAAAGTGACACCACTAATAAACCGCCAGACCGTAGAGTCGCGGAGCGCAGACGAAGAGAACATGTCCGATATGGACATGTCAACAAGCCTTGCATCAGATTGATTGGCAAGTCCGACTTAGATCCTTTCCATACATGTACTTCATCAGTATCCATGCTACGTGGCTTGTGACACGAGATACATCTTCTAGCAAACTTCTCAATCACAGTCCCGTGTCCAGCACTTCAACCCGCTGTCCCAACTTGGACTCGACCGCTGCAGATTCTGAGCTCTGAGTCCTCCCACGGTCACATTTTCAGAGTAGAGGAGGCGCTGTGTGTTGATTTGAACCCCGGAGCCAGCGAATGGCATCGCATGAAGTTGTAGCTCAGGTTCCGAGTTTGATCAAGCTTTTGCTTCCTTTCTAGAACAGAACATCAGCTGTCTTGTGTTTCCAGAAAAACCTCTGCAAACGCCGTCGACACGGCCCTGCAAGTCTGGGTCCCTGGCTGAGCCAACCACTCTGCGAAGAAATCTGCCTCGTAGATTCGTGTGACTTCATTGACGAAGTATTTGGGCACACTGTCGAGGAGGGCAACACCCACATCGACGCGAGCCCCGACCTCTAAGGATTCAAAGCTTGTGGACCAATTCGATCTGCAGCGCAACGCCTCATATACAAAAAGTGCGAACGTTCGGAGCTCGTCGATGTGTATTTTTTCACTTGTGCCCAGTTCATCAGGCCGGCTTCCACCAGAACCTAAAACAGTGACGACAAGCTTTCTGTCAGGAAGTTCAATAGTATGAACAACTTGGAGTACCCTTCCTCTGCGCCCTCGTCTGGCCGTCGTATCTTGGACAGTGACAATGAAGACGCGGAACTCGCCAATTTTTCTCAACCCCTCGACAAACTCTTGATGAAACCATCGTTCCGTGGTCTGGGCCGCTCGTCGACTGCTGATCCTGCGCCCGCTTGACTGGCATCTCAAATACTTTGCGACGTCAATTGCTTTGGGGTGCAGGATGACATGTTCGCTGCCGCAGCTGTGGCTCCGTTTCATTGCCCCGACTTCGCTCAGCCGACACTGGGTCGCAGAATCGCAAGTAATCGGCCGGAACCAGCTTTGGTGTGCAGATTCGGCAATTTCATCCAAAGCGCGAATGTCATCGGTCTTGCCGAGAACATGTTCGAGCTCAGTCGCTGAAGGAAAGACACGCAGTGAGCTCGGTTCATGCTGCTTGACGCGCTCGTAGATGCTCTGAACATTGATGGCCGTCTGTTAGTTGTATTGTCGCCAGGCTAGTACCAATATGCTTCTTCGCTCAATCAGTGCAGGGACCCCCAAAGGCTGTTTTCGCGCCCAAATGTCAGTCTGGAAACAGACCTTGCCTTGGGAGCTGGCGGCCAAGATTGAAGCTGTAACGAGGGATTGGTGAGCGTGGACGTACTCGCGATCCGTCCTGAGGAAAGCAGAACCGACAACCAGCATCAAGCGTTGTGCTTCGTCGGGTAAGAAGCAGCTTGGAATGAGTTCGCTGACTGCTGCCGGGATATGCCTATGGTGGAGCGTCTGGTGCATATCGGTTCGGCCAACTTATCCTCACAAGCAATCCAGTATACACTGGAGTACTTGTGTGTAGAGCTCGAGATAGTGTCTGCTATGACATGGTTCGGGAAGTGCTTGCAGAGCTTACTCTTAGAGACACCCTTGACTCTGGTCTTCGTCGGGGGATGAGATTCAGGATTTAGAGCATCCTCCGTCACTAGTAGCCTGCGTACCACCGGTCGACAGTCCAAGCCAACTTGACAATAGCTGTCTCCGTCGCATTGCAATCGGCACACCTTTTTCTCACAAATCTCAGCTGATCTCGGTCGACTCCCGTGTATTTTGAAGCGATAGTCGAGTCAATGTCGTTTGGTTTGTTGCTTTCTGAGTCTAACGTGTGCGAGCGAACATGCTCGACAGCCTGCTACAATCAGTCGGTGGGGCTTCGGAGAGTACAATTACAAGACCTTCTTGGCTTACAGCGATATCAAATTCATGCTCGTAGGGTACGCAAACGGTGATCTGGCCCATCGGCATGGATTGACTCCCTGGTGACTTGCGGTAGACCAGTCCAGTCACGGCGTCCTGCCTGAACCATGGCTTACCAAGCCGCTTCCAATTGCTAGATCGCAACAACTCCTTGAGTACCTCTTGCTGTTTTTCTATGTCATAAGACTCCCTGGTCTTCGGGAACAGTCTCCAGAAGTCCCTTCGCACGCCAGCGTCGGTTGCGTTGAA
>NW_027191600.1:0-9864 GCF_011745625.1 Cladosporium halotolerans | reverse complement strand
TGCCATTTCTCAGACAGACAGACAAGCCACCGCTCCTTAGGTAAGCAGACCAGACACTCCCGAAAATCTTGTCTGTCTGTCTGATGAACACCCTGCTTGGAAGCGCCCGACAATCTGCCGTCAAAACAGTGAGCCCAACGTACATTGCATACCGGATGGAGAGTGCATACTAGGAACCCTCTGCCCTTTTCTTTTTATTTTTTTTTTATCAAAAAAAAAAGTTGCATTCAAGCTAGATAGCTTATGGCACGTCGGCTATGTTCTCGACGACTTCTATAACTTCCATGTGTGCTCTCGCGTTGGCCTTTTACCGTACAGTTATGCTCGCCATCTCGACTTCACCAAGCCGCCACAGCTTTCGGGCTCACTGCCCTCCTACCTTTCCGTCGTTGTCAAATATCATCCGTCCCCTTATTCCCCTCCAATCCCCTCCGCCAGCTTTCCATCCTCAACGCTCCGATCTAATCGTTCGATGCCCCACGAATCAGCTTGATCGCTTTCTCCAGGCATTTTCTTACCCATATCTGTATCGTCAAGGAATCGAAGCACGTCTACGACAGCTTTTGCTCTGAACAGAGTTTGTAGGTCTGCTCTGTCTCGCCTTCCGCTGATCGAAGCCTTCTTGCTATTCAGCCTCCGTAGCATGGCGTCCCGCTGCCTCCGCCATGTTCTGCATTTGAGCAATAGGTGTCCAATGGTTTGCTCGACTCCTCCACACCACCAACAGTGTGCGTCGTGGGCCTTAGTGATCCTCAGGAGGTAGAAGCCTGTGACTGCGTGTCCCGATTTGAGCTGCAAGTATTGAGCTGCGACTGACTCTTTCGCATCCCAGATGTTCTTAATATCCTTGCGTTGTAGCTTCCACTTCTCTCTGACGGTTTGCCTGATGTAAGGCAGTGATGCCAATCGCGTCTCTTTGGGCTGGTGTTTTGCTGCTCTTTGCGCCGCAGCGCTCGCGATCTCGTAGCCCTCTACGCCTTCGCCGTTCACAAGCCATGTTAGCACCACTCGACCGCCTGCGTCTTCAACTCGCAGCGCCTGCCGTTTCATGCTTGTGATGATCGGTAGTGCCCAGTGTTCAGCGCTCTCAATGACGGTCAGTCCCTGTCGCGACACCATCACGACCTCAACGCAACAGTGATCTGCTCGATGGAGAACCGTGAGAGGTCCTCACAACCATGCCGATGGCAAACAGTGCAGCATCAGCTGCTGTCATGTACATGCCCAATGCTGACGCCTTCGTCTTCCACTCGCGTCGCTCTCTCCATGCGGCTCCTACCCCATAACTGATATCCTTGGTCGCACTTACAAAGATTGCCAGTTGTTGTTGGTGATTAGGTAGCATCGTCTTCGCCACGTCGGAGTATCCGTGAGTTCGGATCACCGGGCTTGGTACGGATGAAGCTAGCTACCCTGCAGGGCAATTCGACGCAGGGCAATTCGAATCTATACTCTGTGCCGTATTTGACATTCCTAACGATCTGCTGTGCAAGTCGGCCTCCTAACGACCGATGCGTCTTCTCTAGCTTCGTCCAGCTTATGCTGAATGGCTGACCTGTTGCTCCTTCGTGTCGGAGAAGCTCGCCGAAACGGAAGTTTGCAGGCAGGAGCTGATGCGTCGGATGGTCTCCGTCCGCACTGAGGGCGCGCACCGCGTACCTGGTCTGCCGATAGTCGAGAAGGCCTCTGGCACTCAATAGGCATGCCGCCTCCCGAAGGAGCATGCCGCCTCCCGAAGGAAGGCCAATGGTGTTGTCTTCAGCAACCCCCATGATAGCCATTGCTTGACTGTTCAACAGCAATTGGAGCTTCCCCAGTCGGTCCTTCTGGCCTCTCCACCAGATTCCGACCCGTACATTGCGACGACGGTGACTGCTCCGACGATCAGTCTCCTCATCAGGTGGACCGTCAAGCCGCCGTTGCTTCGATTGAGCCTGGCCACCCGCTGCAGAGCACCTTTGGCGCTCGCCACCCTGTTCTCGAAGTGCACCTTGAAGGCCAGCTTCGGGTCGAGCCAGAAGCCTAGCCACCTGGTCGCTTCTTGCTTGAACGTGAAGCCTAGCTCTCCGATGCGAACGACTTCGTCTTTTGCTGCTTGCAAGACTTTGCGACGCCTCCTGAACAAAAGAAGCTCGGCCTTGCTGACCTCGAAGTCGACTTTGTTATCGGTTCCACATCGTACCACATCTCTGGCAATGCGTTCGAGACGTCTGGTGCCCGAATTCAAGTCTTCGCAGTCTATGACCAAACCTATGTCGTCTACGAACGAAATGGATTGCAATCTTGGGTGTCTGTCTTCTAGCCATCCGAACATGGCGCTGATCGATAAGATGCACAGTACTGGCGAGACCGGTGATCCTTGAGGTAGGCCGGCCTGGATCCTGCGGGTCTCACCCGTGCGTACGTCGATCACCAGCCTCGCCCCTCGGCCGATCAAGAATGAGTGCACCCAGCGTACGATATTAACGGCTATACCGACTTCGATCATCCGCTTGAGCAGCTGTCTTTTAGTGACTTTGTCGAAGGCTCCCTTGACATTAAGGAATAGCCCTAGGGTGGCACGCTTCTTGCTCCACGCATCTTCGAGTTTAGTCATCGATTGCGCCACAGCATTTGACGTGCCTTTTCCATGTCGACAGCCGACTTGCCCTCGGTGGAAGATCTCGTTCTTCGCGCAGAAGGATGCAATCCAAGTTGCGACCACCTTTTCATAAACCTTGCCAAGACAGCTGAGCAGGCTAATGACCGGGTAGGCTTTTGCGACGGCGTAGGTAGGGTTTCCTGCTTGCGCAACAGAATGCCTTTTGCGGTCTTCCACGCGCAAGGGTGGTACCCTGTCCGTATGCATCCTTGGGCGAGGGCCACGGTTTGTTCCTCAGCCCGCTGCCATAGCAGCCGCAGCGCTTTAAACCGTCCGTCCACCCCCGGTGCTTTCTTGACAGACTGTCAAAACAATGCTTCACGGACTTGACACGCGCTCAGACTGGTCATCGTGTCTGGTATTTGCATGTCGTCTGCATCGCTGGCTTGAAATGGGAAGGCTTGCGCCATAAAGATTTCTTCTTTCTCTTCTGCCGTCGCCACTACCTTGTCCAGCTGTCCATCAGCGCCGCTGATCTTGATTGCTGGTATACGACAGCGTTTAAGCTTCGTGTATCTGAGCGCTTTTCAAATAGCTCAGAATCACTCGCGGATTTTGAGAAGTCGTCAGTTGGGAAGACGCCTTCAAGAAAGCGTTCCCGGGCTAAACGCTTGGGTCTCCGGGTGTGGCGGTAATATTTACTTCTCACTTGACGGTACTCGTCGAATCTGATCCGATCGCCGTTGTAGGCACGTCTTGCGCCTCCGAACAGCCGTCTCTCCTGTTTGACGTCGTCTGTCCACCATAGTTTCGAGCGTGCGAACGGCGGCCTCCCGGATGCGTGTCGGTCCAGCACTGCCCTGAGACTGTCTTGCATCCAGCACGCTTCTGCCTCGAATTCTGCCGGTGTCGCCGCCCAGGCACTGATGAGCGCCTTCCCCTCACTCAGCTCATGCCAGTGCTCGCCGGCCTCTTTCAACGCCTCTTCATCTGCGCAAAGACGGTCTATGTTGTAGCTCGGCGTGAGGTCTTTTTGCCTTCCTGAGGCGGTCGCATTGAGCGGCGTCTACACGAAGACGATCACCCCGTGGTCAGACGTTGTGGCCAGGTCCTCGTGGATTTCCCAGATAGTGAGCGCACCCACTCTGCGGGTGCTGAGCTTCAAGTCCATGACTGACTTACAGCCCTTTCCGCGTCTGGTGTTTTTGGTCATCGTTGCTGTTGACAACAAGCTGGTGTCTCTCAATCAACCGTTTTGTAGTCCCATTCTGCTTTCCCGCAACCCACGGGTGTCACTCAGGGCTGCGCGCATTGAAGTCGCCTGCGAGTACGGTCCTGCCTTCGATCAGTGATGACCAATCGATGTAATCGATCGTGTATACACCGCCTTGGACTCTGGCTTTGTTGTAAACGTTGATCAGTCTCGTTCGGCGCTTTGTTCTGCGGATCGTTGTCTACCAGATGTCAAGACACTGCACGTGCGGGCTGTCCACCAGGTCTGTCCTCTCCTCGAACACGTAGCGATCCAGCACATCGTTACGGATCGCCAGCGCCACCCTTATTTGTTGCTTGGCGCATTCTGGCCAGCGTATCTGGGATCCCGGGTGGCTGAACGCGTGTCTCCTTCCGACATACGGCTATTGCAAGCGCGCCACCTCGCCACCTCGCTCAATGCCCGCCTCTAGCGCAGCCACCGTTGACACGGCCGTGCCGTTACAATCATACTATAGCACTATCATCGTCGATTGACATGCAAGAATGGTCGTCAGGGCTGGAGATCACCTAAGATCTCCCCGTGAGTGCCTTCGAGTGCAACACCGTGCACACGCAGCTTGCGCCACTTCTCTGTCTTTCTACAAAGGCGACCTCGGGGTCTAGCTTCTTCACAGCAGCCATAACGACCGTTGCATAGTTGAACAGCTCGTCTGCGCATGCATTTTGACTCACCACGACCGTCAAGTTGCCTTTTTCTGTGTATCTCGTTTTGATCAAACTGATCAAACTCACCGTTACATGAGCCCTCGCGTGCGCTAGAGCCGTGTTTACCTCGGACATGATGTTTCTTGGGTCGCAGCTATGCGACTGCACATTTCTGGCGAAGATAAAAACGTCTTTGGTCGAGCGGGTGCTTTTTCAACTTCTTCTTACCGTTTGCGACTGTGGTCCAGCCATTTGCTCCACTTGTCCCGGCGATACTGGCCCAGCTTGGCTGTGCTGCTTGCCCTGATGTCCATTCTTGCCTGCGAGGAACCTGCGTGGCACATACTTGCTGGACGTAAGGCTGATGGAGGGTTCCATCCCCTCATTTTTCTGCCACGGCCCCGTCTCGAGCATCTCCATAATTCTTTGAAGCGCGGCTTCTACCCGCCGATCGCCTCGGCTTGCATGTTTGCTATCGCAGTGTTGACAACCTGAGTAATCTGCATTTGTATCTTGCTCCTGAGACTCGCCGTGCGGCCCACAAACAAGATCATTCTCTACATCACTTATGTTGTCACCGAGATATACAGCGCCTTCTTCTTCTTCCTTTTCATCTTTCAGTGTATTCCTTCCAAATTCTTCTGGACCCGCTACGCCGGTGGCTCTGGGAGCTGCTTGGACACTTTGATTGTCGTCAGCGCGCCACACGGCTACTCCGCTATCACTTGCGCAGGAGATCTCGTGTTTTCGATCTTGCCTGTTATTCTAGTTTGATCCCTCCAAATGGGTCAGAAGAAGGTCGCAGCTATCCTCTTCTAGCGATGAGAGCTATGTAAGTCCGTTTGCGCTCAGACACTAGTGACTTCGCTAATGATCCACTTTCAGTGCTTCCGTCGCGACGATCATCCGCATCCCATACATCCATCCTCTCAGCGACAAGGACGACTTCCTATACGCCACGACCGACATCGCCATCTGGTCCTGTAGCGAGACGAGCCTGGGCATTACAGCCGCCTGCTGCGCGGTCCTTCGGCTTTTCTTCCGCAAAGCCCTTGCCTCCACGTGCTTCCTCAGCTCCGGGCAGATGTCCCGCATGAACATGAACACCCCAACATTTCTCACCCAGAGGTTCAGACGCGAGCAATGCAAATCGCAGGGACAGGTGGGAACGAAAAGATCGAAACGGTCGTCAAAAGCATGCGCGAACATTCACCTTCGTACATCTCTGTATGCCTCTTCAGCTCGATCCTCGCATATCCCACAAAGAAAGCGACGTTTTTATCCCTTTCACCGCAGAAAGCTGCCGCAGACTCCTGAGACTTACAAACAACCTCATGAATCATCACAAGTAAGTCGCTTTGCGCAGAACACAGAATAAAGCATCCAAAGAAGAATTCAGGGTGTATATACACACAAATCGAAGCTCAGACGGCTGGCAGAAGCATGGGTGTGCCATCGACAGGCCGCTCATCTCGATATGACGGCTTCGAGCAGCAGACTCCGCACCGGACTCGGGTCATTAGCTCTTCCTGGCATAACTCATCGATCGTGTCGTCGCGTCAAACGCGTGTCGGCGACATGGCTCGCATAAGCAGCGAGAGTGATGGTACTTGCCCGTCACAGATCGGTCCCACTTGTTAGATGGGTCGGCGAATGCGAAGCACCCGTCGGCCTCCCGTTCGGGTTGTAAGAGAAGCTGTATCGCGAGCCTGCATTGAAACTTTGACCCCAAGGCGATGCGAATTCTGGAATCGCTTCGAGTCGACTCCATCGACCAGAAATGAGCAGAGGATGTCGCGAAGCTACAGGAGGAAAACCAAGCTCTCCATAATGGTCTCAAACTCATGCGAGTTTCCTGGCTCAACCGCGGACACGCCGCGGGTAAAACCCATGCTTCTCTCATAAGTGACTTCGCGACGGAACAAATGGCGAACAGGACCATCCAACGCGGCCTCGTCAGCAACTTCGCTCTTCACCTAGCGGAGTACTACAGTCCGAAGTCGAGACTCATGCAATGCTTCAAGTGTCAGGCCTACGGCCATGTCGCACCGGTCCGTCGTAAGGTAGAAGCCTGTGGAAACTTTGCTGGAAAGCATAACACACAGGAGTGTACCACCCAAACGCAGCTCAAATGCGCTAATATGGAAAGAGACCCGCAGCCTGGAATCACGAAAGCAGTATCCGTCGAGCGGCCAAGGTAGAAGAGATGGTGAGTTGGGACAAATAGACCTGACCGACACTAGGAACTATGTGTGCCTACCAGAGCTCTCAATGAGCCAGGAAGTCACTGCAAAGGAGATCCTAAGCATTCTGGAAACCATCGCATCGGATAGGACTCAAGGTCCGGACAGCATACCGAATCGCTTTCTCCGCGAGTGCAGATTGGTCCTCGCCGAGCCTCTGGCCAAGCTGTGCCAATATTGCCTCCAAAGATCGTACCACCCAACACCTTTCCGCCACTCCAGGACGGTGGTTCTGAGAAAGCCACAGAAGCCAGCATACAACGTAGCGAAAGCATACAGGCCTATAGCTCTGCTCAACACGCTGGGTAAGGTGCTCGAAAAGATCCTGGCCCGGCGTATCTCGGCGTTAGCAGAAGAGCACCGCCTACTGCCGACCCCACAGATGGGTGCATGCCCGGGACGATCGACTATCATTGTGCTAGGAATTCTCACCGAGCAGATTCAGACGGTCTGGGCGATCGACCACACGTGAGTGGCCAGCATGCTAAGTTTAGACATCTCCGGCGCATTCGACAATGTCTCGCACGACAGACTGATCCACAACATCAGAGACGCGAGGCTGCCGCAGTGGATAGCCAGCTACATCCGCTCCTTCTTGACTGGTCGAACGACGACCCTCACGCTAGGTACATACGAGGATAGGGTCCGGTCCACCACATCAGGCATTCCCCAGGGCTCGACACTGTCACCGATCCTCTTTGTATTCTTCGCTTCCACCCTCCACCCGCAGTTCAATGCCGAAAGCAACGACCGCAGTTGGTTTTGTAAACGACACCAACATACTCACGTTCAGCAGAAGCACGGAAGCGAACTGTCAAGTTCTGGAAAGAGCGAACGAAAAGCGTATGGCATGGGCGCGCACCCACGGCGCGACTTTCGCGCCTGAGAAGTATTAGCTGATGCAATTCACCCGTCGCCCCAAGAAATTCAACATGCAGGCGACCGTACAGATACCCAAATTCCAAGACGGCCCAGTCCCAGTGATGAGGATCCTCGGGATCCATCTGGACTGAAGCTGAAATGGGGCCCTCACGTCAACCTGACGGCAGTAAAGGCAGCATCTCACATGGCGTCAATTACACAATTGACCAAGAGCACTTGTGGAGCCACTTTTGCTAAGGCGAGACAGACCTACGCTGCTGTTGTCCGTCCGGTACTTTCCTATGGGTGCCCAGTGCAATTTCCTCCTCGGGGACGAACGAGCCAACCGAAATAGGCTGATCGATCCACTGCAGACAGTGCAGAACAAATGCCTCAGAACCATCACAGGCGCATACAAGACGACAAATGTCCGAGTGCTCGAACACGAGGCGAGCGTCGCACCCTTGGACCTCCACCTCGAGATGCTGGCGTTTACCATGTTCAGAGAACAGAAGACTGTGGGCGACCAGGCTGTGGAAGAGGCCCGTAAGGCTACCGATGAAAGGGCTCAGCGCCGCTTCCGGACGAAAGGTAACATCCCGACAAGACACACCGACCAATTTCAGTTAAGGGCTAAATCGATGCGACAGCAATCGAGCCCGACCAGGCATTGCGGTAGCAGGACAGCTGCGAGAAAGGGGCTCGAAGAGGCTTGGAAAGCCAAGTGAATTCGGTACCAGCTGGAAAAGCGTCTGTCGGCGAAGGATAGCAACCTATCCGTTGCACCACGTGACGTAGACTCGAGGATTACGGACGAAGGAAAACTTAACACAGGTCGAGAGTGCAGTAGCAACGCTGATCAGGACCAAATACGTCGGTCTGAATGACTCCTATCTCGGAGGCGCGCATATGGATGCCCGAAACCAGACTGCGGTTGCGGCTGGTCGCGACAGACTCCAAAACACGTCATCTTGCTTTGTCCTGCACACACGACAGGGCGGGCAAAAATGCTAGCAGAAGCAACGACCGACTACACAAAGCTGCCGTCGACTGAAGCAGGCTTACGTGCAGTGACCAGCTGGTTCCTACAGCGAGACATCCTCACCCAGCTCTCCCTGGCGAGGACATCGGATAACGCGGAACCAAGACGACGAGGACGAAGGCCGGGGACTTATGTGGATGAGGATGATGGCGAACGTTAAAGCGCGTTAGAGGCGCGCAGCTACGTCTTACTGTATCATAAATTCACTGGCGGAAGGGCAATGGCCACCCATTTGGAGAAGAAGGAGTTTTCATCCGCGCCACGGCCACGGTTTTCCTCCTTGATAGCATACATAGCAACAGCCCGCATGGACCCCTAAGGGAGCTACACCGGGATAACGTAGTATCGTATCAAATCAAACCAATCTTAGCCTCAGACTCGGCGGAGCACAGAGTTGGATTGACCAGCAAGTCCGAAGAAGCGAGAAGCAGACGCAGGATCAGCTATCAGTATCACTGAGGATCTGCTTCCACAAGCTTTTGAAGAGTTCGCGGCGAGCGGCCGCATGCGAGGATTCGCAGGGCGATCCCTTGCCGTTGGCTCTTCAGAGAGATCCAATTCCTCCGTGGCGAGATAACGTTAGAGATGAGCAAGATACAGATGTAGGTTCAACAGCTCGTGAGCACTGCGATGGCCAATGCGCAAGCCGAGGCTGATCACCGGGTGGAAGCCGCGCTTCAAAGGGGTCGAAAAGCGCACGAAACAGACTGTGGCAAAAAGAGGTCGTGAATTGATAATATCAGCTCGTTGTAGTGATTAGTAAGACGCGTGATCAACAGAACAATTTGTGCACTCTTCAAAGCGCCAAGTGTCAACTGTTTTGCAGTATTGTATATTGAGGTAACGTTATGAACGATCAAGGTCTTGGAGGAAGTGTTTGTTGCCTGTGCGCGTGGCGTGTCTTTGCACTGTCCAACCAGCTTCTACCCAGCGTGTCGACCATACCTTTGAACAGAACATCAGTCTCGATTTTCATGAATATGCAGACGAATGCAGCAAGCCATGACACCAGACAAGATTCCAACAGCACAAAGCGAGACATGCCCTCGCCAGGATCTGAGCATTGCCTCAAGCAGCCTCTTGCAAGACTCAGGCGAGGAAAAGCGGCGAAGCAGTGGCCGCAAGCAGGGTGTTCATCAGACAGACAGACAAGATTTTCGGGAGTGTCTGGTCTGCTTACCTAAGGAGCGGTGGCTTGTCTGTCTGTCTGAGAAATG
>NW_027191599.1:0-9948 GCF_011745625.1 Cladosporium halotolerans | reverse complement strand
CCACTACCAACCACTTACAGATCAAGTCGAACCAGCACCAGCCAGCACCAACCAAACCAGCACCGCACCAATAAGAACCGACCCAACAACATCACTGACCACACAGGCAAGACCCAAGCAATCACCCCTTCCGGTGACCTGGAAGTGCACTGCTCTTCCGGCAACAAATACGTTCGCGGTTGACTATCGTGCCGAGAGAAGCTCAGCGATGAATAATATTCAAAACCAATTTACACTGACCTACTAGATTCTAGCGATTCGCGGGCGGATGGTGAGGAAGATTAGAGTCTGCGTAAGGTGCAGGATCAATGCATACACCACACCGGCTAGCAAAGCTTTCCAGGTAAGGCCCTCACTCTGCAGGGCGGTGCCGGAATTCGTTCTAAAAATCTCGTCTGCAGAGGGAGCATCGAGCGCTCGAGCAAAAGGCGCATTCATTGCGTTGCGGGTGGTCAAAGGGCTCACCTATGGCACGGAAGAATGGTTGTGGAGAAAATGTGCCACAAGAAAATCGGTGATGGAAGCAAGCAAGCAAGCAACCAAGCAATCAAAGAAGGCATGGGCGAGCAGAGAAATGAAGCACGTTGAGAGCGCAAGCGACACAGCTCTTGGGGTGGGCAGATATAGGGTTTCCAGGTTGCATGAGCAATCCAAACCGAGGCCACCGTTTAGCAATGTCGCAGCAGGACGTCTGGCCGGCTTCGCTCACTTCCCATCAGCCTTCTGAACCTGCTGCCATGGGTTTTGCGGCCCCTTCCCCGGCCGCCGGGGCACCATGTGCCGGTGACAAAGCTGTTTGGTGGTACCGTTCGTACCAAAATACCGTAGCACTGTACAGTACCGTGCGTTCGTACAGTAAGATGGCCACTGTGCTGGTCACAGAAGTGCCTGGCCCCCTTCCGTGAGAGCAGGGGGTTAACTCAGCGAAATGCTGCACACGTTTCGTGTTTGACGCTTTCACGGGGGAGGGGGCCGATGCTCTTGCTGAAGGTCGTCTTCACGACCCTTCACTGAAACAGCCAGAATAAATAGATTTGCACATCCTCAAGAAAGCTACCTCCTCTTCAACCAAGGTAAGGGATAGCCATCGAATTAGCGGGAGGATCTTCAAAGGCATCTCTTTAGGACTGGTCCAATACCAGCATGGAACCACCACCAAGAAGATTGACACAACCTGCGCTCTTACAATCGGCCGACTGCGAAGAAGGGTGCCCCGGACAAGCTTGCCCTGAGCCTCGGGCTGCGGAGGGATCTCGTGAGGAAAGCAGACTTCTCCAGAAGAGTAGGTGTACAGCGCCCGCGATATGGTATCTGAAGTTGCGTTTGTTGACCTTACGAAAGGACATCGGCAGCTCCAAAACATCGACACTGAACGAGCCGTCAAGCGTCCTAGAGCCAACAGTCGAACGTTACCCCGGCTGCCCACGCCATTCCCTTGGGAAGCTAGATGCCAGATGTCACCTTCTGCCACGAGCAGCGCGTGCGACGCCACAGCTTCGGCAGCGGCAGCGCTGGTGGCAGCGACTATGGCGACAACAACGACGTCGTCGACGACGACGACGGCGACGACGACGGCGACGACGACAACTGCAAGCGTGCAAAGCAGCTGTGTATCATCGGCGTCGGACTCGGACTGCTCTTCCATCCAAAGTCTGCCGCCGTTCCAACTGTCCCAAGCCTGGGAGGCCGTGACTTGCCTGCAAGAGAACGTAGCGGTGTTTCGTTCAAGGGGCAATGCGCCGACTGCGGAGGAGGTGGCCGACCTCGTTACGATGCCATGTCAGAGGATCATAGGCGAGCTTCGAAAGGCGATCGAAACGTATTCCGCATGCATTAAGCGCGCCGAAGAGCGCGCGCGGACGCAGGTGGGAGCCGAAATCATGGCTATGCTACATGTTCCGGAGCGGTAGCGTGTGGCCGAGTCTTTTCGTCGATTTTTGGAATCGTTTGCAGCAGTCATCTCTGACAGACTGGGCGCGTCATGTAGAATGGATCCGTATGTCGTGAAAATGCTATGTGGCAATTTTAGAGTTACTGTCACAGATGTCCAAAACATTGCTCCTTCCGCGAGCTAGTCCGTGCCACAGAAGCACCGCAAGTCAGTCAAAGCCCTGTGCGTGCCGCAAACTTTGCTGAGACGACCGATTTACTGTAAACTAAAGTCCCTCCCTGAGTCGCGGGACACCCTGGGTGCCGGGACGCTTTAACCCAAAACCATCAACACCATCCACTCGATGCAGTTTTTGATGGATCGTGCATCGCCTTGTGTTCTCCGACTCTTTCTCCACACAACCACTTATTCATTCACATCTCTTCTGCGTGGAATACTGCGTTATCCCCGAATCACGGTCATGGGCTTGCATGGCGCTTCCCTCATGTGGAAAGTAGTGAAGGGTCAGAAGTGGAGAGGAGGTTGAAAGTAGGTTTGGCGGCTCCGCTTGTCACAAGGAAGGCCCAGAGGTGATCTGCATGGCGCAGAAACCGTTGGCGGGGAAGCGCGATGCGACCGTGATCGCCAGGAGGGTCTTTTGCTGGATCAACTCACAGGCCGGCTGAAGGCGCTGAGTGGCCGATGTCGCAGCACTGCGAATCAACGATTCGTCCGGAAGCGAGCGCGCGGGCCGACGGCCTCTCGGCAGCACCTGTCATTGGCTATCAACACGACGACATGTAGGCTCGTGGCGACCTTTGAAAAGCAAGATAAAGGCCGAGCGGATCATGTGTGTCGAGACGCGCGACATCGGTGAGTTGCAGCCGACAGCCCTAGTCAGCGGGCCCGAAGGCTGATCCAGCCAGAAATCGAATTCTGGCTTACTTTTCGCCCGCAACCTCCACCAACGGCCCTAAACGGCGATGCAAACCAAATTCAAGGCGCCCTTTGCACCGAGGCGCATTTGACGAACCTACTTTCAATCTCATCTAAACGGAAGTTCGCCTGTCCGCGGCGAGCAAAGCCGACTCGCGAAACGAGGACGGCAATGATCTCCTCTACGGACAGACGGTGTGCGCGACTATGCGACCCGCACATAGCTTTCCGTGAAGGCTAGTGGCTGCGGAAGAGCAAGAGATGAATTCGATGCCGATATTTGTGTAAATGAAGGGTGCACGATGAATCTTCGCGAAAGTGTCCTGTCAGACAGGGTGTCCCGCGACCCCGGGATGGACTTTTAGCCTTGCAAGACTTCCTGCTTTTATCCGACCGCCGTTCTCTGACAATTTCATTCTCATCACTTTCTTCGCTCCATATCCGCCTCCCCTTGCACTCTTGCAGGCGCTGCAGGCCAATCCATCTCTTCTGGAGAAGCCTGTCTAAATTGAATTGACGTTTCGGTCCAGCGTCCAAGCGCGGCGATGCGGACAAGACATGGATGGCTATGTGACTGCGCCAGTCGTTCGCATGCTACTGTGCTGTGCATTTCTTTGCGCGAGCCCGTTCGTACGCGCGCTTTCCGTCCGCCGCTTTCTCACGAGTCTAGCCATTGCTGTTCCGTGTCGACGATTGGACGCCGGCCTGAGAGGTTGTCAAGACGGGAATGAGGTCGAAAGTAGGTCCGTAGGGTTTGCGCCGCGTAAAATGCTTTTCGAATAAGATTTGGGGCAACGGTCACGGACGAAACCAGCTAAATTAACGTTCACGGGTCGCGGAAGTGTTTAGGGTTTGTGACGCTCGAGAGCCCGCTGCCGTGAGTTCTGGAGCCGACGACTGGGACAAACCGGCATGCATTTCCACTGTATTTTGCATGCAGAACGATCGGCCTTTTTTCGCGGCCATGCGCAACTGCCCGTCAAAGGACGCACATACCAGTCGTGCGCCCGTCGACCCGGTTGGAACGGCAGGCAAAATTGAGGCAAGTACGGCGAGGCGGCATCAGCATGTAGGCATCAGGCAAAAGACAGGACCCACTTGGCCGAGAAGCAGCGCTTGTGTGGCAAGGTGTGTCATATGACCATCACCGTCATGCGGCGATGCGACCCCCTTCCGCGCCTGCAGCGTTGCATTGCTGTGGAGGACAGTGATAATTCTAGCGAGTCAAGTTTCGGCTATACTGCTGCCGAGCAACTGAGGGCCCAGATTACGAACCGGACGGCTCAACGACCGCGGGCCCGATCACCATGGTTCTTAAAGAACAGGGATGTCGCGCAGCTAACTTAGCGTCGGCGCGATTTTCTACAAAAGTCGCTGATTGGCAGTGCAGACGAAAAGGTATTCGACGTGCGAAGGCGGGGCAAATTGGTGGCAGGCGTCGGTGGAGCGTGCCTGCCTGCCCCACGCGCCGCTAAAGTGGGCGCGAATTGACGGCAGGGTATGTAGGCAAACGGCTGCCGTGACGGCCTAAAAGACATTTTTGGACACTGGCGGAGGTCCAGAGTCGCGGGGTTTGGCGGCGTACGCGACCCTGACGTGACAACGGACCTTGCGATCTGGGCCTGCCTCGATGGGATACAGGCCCGGCCTGTCGAGCGCATCGGATAGTGTCGTTGACTGATTATATGTCACTTTAGGGGTTCAGGAGATCAGGCATCTTCAGCCACGTGCGGATGTTGCTGCTGTGCCTCACCGGCTCGTCGTCATGCCGTCGAAGAATGGCATGGCGCCTACGCGCTCACATCTCATCATCGGGACGATATGGAGAGCGAAACACTCCGGAAATAACAGTTCAAAGGCACTCCGATGTGCGACTCTGAGTATGTTAGTGATTCCTGTGCGCTGGCGCCACCTTTCCGCGTGATTCACGAGCCCTCAGATATTGCCGACCGACCGACCGCGAATCCATCGCTTGTCACGAAAATGACGATCTCTGCATTTTGATGCCCTGGCAACTGATCAATGCGGCGCACATTGACGCGCGTCTATCGGAAGGAATGCCTGAGTGACGCAAGGACTGCGTGAGCCATTCTTCATTCTTGAATCACGTTTTTGTGGCCGAGCAATAGCGGCAAGTCTATGCATATTTATTCTGAACAAGGCTGCAGACATCTCCAGAGATTCAGTCCTTGACTTGACTTGGGCTCCGGTGTGAGGGCAGCGGTTCGAAGTCTGGCCCTCGCATCCTTGCAATCTTCATGAACCAGTCGCGCAAACGCTTGGCCGCCGTGGGACTGTCGATCGGTCGCGCACGGTCTCCCCTGATGGCGTCAATCTGCGGTTTTATCACATCGCGGGACAGAGTCCCCGGCGCCTAGTGTCCAATGCATGCAGCCGTTGAAAGTGTGTTGGGCTGATTGCGCTAAAACCCCCTGCTGGATACGCAGACCTGTCGGTTGTCTAAAGTGGTTGGTCGAGGAACGCTTCCGATCACGCGAGTCAATTCAATTCGATGTTTGCCGACGTGAATTCGAAGACCCGGTCGGAGGCCCCTGCTTTGCCCGGTCCGTCGCCTTCCCTACCATGTTCATGAACAACCCATTGAGTTCGAAGTGTTGTACGTCGCCGTTAGACTCCGGGTATCTAGTGCTTGTCCTTGCGGGCTGAACATGGGCCAAGCAGGTTGAGGGCCGCACATTTGCTGCCATCAGCCCTCCGTCCTAGCACGCTGACCAGCACGGCACAGGATGGAAGACCGGGGAAACCTCCAAGTTCGCTAGACACAATGCCAGAAAGTGGGTCCTTGTGGTTCGTTTTCTCGCTCTGCGATCGCACAAGACTCCAGCAAGGACAGTTTGAGGGGCTGCAACCTGACTGTCCTCGCGTGCCGCGTTGGTCCTCTGAGGTTCACCCCTCGAGGGATGGCCGCACGGAACGCTTCTTGAAAGCGCTCCGTCACGGTACTATACGCTGCGCTCGGCCGTTCCGTGGGCGAAGCCCAGTGCCCGCCCGTTTCGCGTCTTCAGGGCAACTTGCGTGGTAAGGGAGTTACGCACAAAAGCGGGCAACACCCCGAGCCGACCAATGAACCAAATGTCTTCGCAACAGATAAATAGGGTTTGCTGGCGGGAGATTATTTACGCTTTCACTGACTCGACTTCCCATGTCGGTACCCACCTGCCGAGCGCTAGCATACTTTCCAACCTCCAGCCCTTAGCGTGAGGGGACGAGGTAGCTCTGAAGCCGGCCCTGCAGGAACCTTGCTTCTCGTACTTAGCGTCCGGGCAATTTCTAACGTCACTTCTGCTCACTGGTAGTGCGGCACTGTGTTCTGTGACTGTCGACGAAGAAACGAAGATCGCGTTGTCACTATGATTTGGACGTCGACCGGGCGAAGGGTACGCACGCCACGCGCATTGAGTCCTCCAGGCAAGTTCTGCACCCTATCAACTGGAACACCGGCGGCCTGACTCACGCAGCTTCACCAAAGACAGACGCTTTTCGTTGGGCGCTCAGCATCGCTTTCAAGGCAAGCGTACCGTCACGATGGTACCCTTCAACACATTAGCACCTCGCGTAAGAGCTGTCCCGCTTCCTAGCACAATCACGAAGCAAAAGACTTGCGACGACAGCTAGAGAGCGGTTGCCGTATCATCCAGGCTCGCACTTGCAGATCTCATATGATACGCTTGCAACAACGTCGGCCTGGAACGTGATGGCAGCTCTCTCACTCAGACAGACCGTATAAAGGCGATGTCACAGACGAAGCCTGCCGCCTCTTCTCGTTGTTCATAGCCTCCAACCGACACCTCTTCACCGACACCTTCACACCCACCTCTCAAACAAGCCATGTCGGACAGTATGGACATGTCCCACGTGGATCCTCGTTTCCTCACCACTACGAGTACGGAATCGTCGGTTGCTTCGGCCAACCTTACCTACGGCTCCAGCGGCAGTAGCTTGGAGCCTGGCACGGTCTATGGCTCGGAGAAGTCTGACTTACCCTTTGACGACTCCACGCACGGGTGGGATTTGCAATCTGCTGCTGAAACTCAATCTCATCTGCAAGACTACTCACATTACCAGCAGCAAGCACAACAACATGGACAGCAACTCAGCCATGAAATGCCCAATCCCGCGCCTGCTTGTTTCACAGCCAACGCCTTTGGTCCTTCCATGCCAGGGCTGCCGCTTCGTCCTTCTGGGAATCAGGACTTTGGCCACCATCTCGACCAAATACCTCAAGACGTCTCGCCTGGGTGGATAGCCACCGCTGGTGGACAGCATGTCACGTACTATCCTGGTCCGAGCTTTTCGATGCCGTCGGCCTCCTCGGGCGTCCACAGCCAACGATCTGGCCGCAATGTCCCGAGACAGTAAGTCGCGAGATGAGAGATGACCTGATCAAGTTCTTCGTGCTGATATTGGCCACAGACTGGCGCTCGAGCCGCGATTCGGGCCGCGAGGAAGCGGCAGAGTGGCTCACGATCAGCCCCACGGCGCAGCCGAAAGGAGCACAGCAGGACGTTCGTCCAATCGACGCAGGGAGGAAACTGCGGAAAATTCTTTTGGTGCCAACAGGCAGCTTTTTGAGGAGAAGGCCTGGACCGAATCGGAAGACGAGTGCTTCGCGATTTTCGCAAGGAACCACAAACGCGGAAAGTATCGCGATGCTCCGGGTGCAGTGCGTCACGTCAAATCGTTGAGTGAACTGTGGATAACACGCTGACCGGCCGCAGATGGATTCGATGGGCTATCCTGAAAGGCTCCCCGAAGAGTACAAACGACGAGCTCGTGCGAAGGGGCGCACGACGGGAAGAGGAAGCCGCGTGCGCAGGCCCGCTCGGTCATCTGATGAACTGGGACAACCAGCTATGCGTGAACGACAGGACGTCAGCACGACTCCGGCACCGCCGCAAAGCAGATACATGGCTGTGCCGGCGCATGAGGGTCAAGGCGAGGAACCATACGTATCGTCCGCACCGTCGACCGGGCGCTTGATTCCCGGAAAACCCGTCGTTGAGGAGCCCTGAGCTCCGTTCTTGAGATGGAAAATTAGCCGCTAGACAAAAGTTTTCGTTGCACTGTATGATCTGACTCGTAGATACTTATTCAGATGAACACACTCGAGAACGAGCAACGATGTCTCCTCAGTGGCCCTGCACAGAAGATCGAGCCTGGTTCGATGGTGTGGACAGCGCGTTTGTACCGAACCGCCGCGCTTTCCAACACCACATGGCATCTGTCACGCTACACAAGCGAGGCGGAGCTCGTCTAACGGATCAGACGACGCATATGTCCCAACAAGCAAGTAGCGCCAAACTCATTCTCAACCAGTACGCGTCCGCGTGACACCAAAGCAGGCGGCGGGCCCTTGACGCGCCGAGCTAGGGCGAGCATGTGGCGGAAGGCTATTAAAGCGCCTCTTCAGACAGTTTGCTCATCGCAATCGTTCAACCCTTTCCAACATGCACATCGCCGCGGAAATGCCGTCAGTGGTCGAATTATTCACCGCGGAAGAACGAGCGTCCCTGCGTCAAGTACACGAAGCCTTGAGGGGCAGAGAACAGCAAAGCACTTTAACCTACGTTCAAAACGAGACAATCCTGAAAAGCGACAAACTTTTTGCCTTCATCGAAGCTTTGACTACAGTCCTCGAGATCAACGGTTGGTCCGAGAAGAGTGAGAAGTGGAATCGTCTCAGAGAGCTCGTCAAACGAGCAAGCGACGACAAGAAGAGCACGGAAGGGGATAAGAAATGGAGGACACGCGTCACGCAGGCAACTTTCATCTCGATGCAATGGTCGCTGGAAGTCCTGGAGTACTACGAATGGAGCACGGATAGCTTCGGTAGGGACCGCCTGGCTTTCATGTACAACTGCGCGAAAAAGTACCCTCGCTTTAGGCTTGACTTTGTCCCGCACGCAAACCTGGTGAGATGGCTGAAACACTGCGACGCTTTGTCTTACCTGGACAAAGCGACAGAGGACAATTTCGCCGGGTTCGGTGGTGAGTTTATGGTCAAAGACCTGAAGAGTCTCCAGAAGCTCGAGGAATCGAAGCCGACTCCAGTCTACGGTCAGAACGTTACGCTCAAGACTGCAGCAGAATTCCATGAATTCATCGAAAGGTGGACCCAACACCGCACCGCCATCGTCGTCGTCGGTGGGCAGACTTTGGATCTGAAAAAGCATAGGCCATTACATTGGAACACACTGCTACTCAAAAAAGACGAGAATGGTCTTTTGGTGCGGCGAACGGGTAACGACGAGGTGCGGACACCCCGGAATACTGGCTTCCTGTCGCCCCCAACTTCCACCTCCGTCACAGCGGGCGGTCCGACGGCACTGCAACCCTGCATCGATGCGCGTTCGCTGCATTTGATGCGGAGCAGCGAGCAGAGCATCTCGAGTGAGGACGTGCCGGCTTCGAGTCCTCCGCTCTTCAATGACGAGATCGGTCCTCCCGAGCATGTCGAGGAACTCGGACGCAATCCTGATTCTCGCAGCGTTGAAGATGCTGAACCTCGATCCCCTCGGAGCCACAGCTCGGGGAACTCGCCGGCGGCACCGTCCTCCACGCGACGGAGTGATCTCGGTTCCGGGAACGAGAGTCCTTCCATGCGGCGCACCGCTGGTCTCGCCCAAAGAAAGGCGGCGCACGTGCCCTCGACCAACGAACAGATGGAAAAGTGTGGTGAAACGTTCAGCAGCGAAGCTTCAACACAGACCGGACGACTCGCTGAGAACAGGAACGTCGAATGCGAGGATGGCGGCGTTCTGTCTTCGGTGCGCGAGTCCATCGAGCTGCAATCTAGACGTGTTTCCAGTCTGGGCGACAAGTTATCGGGCGGAGGCGACCTCGTCAAGCAGGAGTGCATCACCGTCCCGGTCGTTGGTCATGCGGCACCTTCGGGCAAGCCACACAGCAGCAGTCCTTTGTCAAAGGTACGCGAAAGTCCGGCGAGTAATGAACACCGTGATAGAGAGCTAAGTGCCTACTCGCTCGAGCACCACGAACCGCCGTGGGATCTCACTCGAGCCCGTGACGCTGGCGCAGCAGCGGGCAGCGAAGCAAGTCTGCGTGGCATCGAGAGATGGTTGAGCGACCAACGCAACGGCAATATCTCAAGTGCAGGTTCT
>NW_027191598.1:0-10023 GCF_011745625.1 Cladosporium halotolerans | reverse complement strand
ACCACTACCAACCACTTACAGATCAAGTCGAACCAGCACCAGCCAGCACCAACCAAACCAGCACCGCACCAATAAGAACCGACCCAACAACATCACTGCTTGCTTTCGCAACAGAACAGCCTTTGCGATTCTGCATCTGCGGGATTATACTCCACCATGATGCATCCCTACACAAGTGCTACAACCCCACACATGTCCAAACGCCACAACAGCAGAAGTTTGTTGGAGTTGATATTATCCACATCAGGCGCTTTCTCGACCGACTGTACGGAGAGCGCCTCCTAGGCGTCAACAGCATCGACCTGCGCATTCGTCCCTGGTATGGCTGTGTTGGCCTTGCTATTAGCTCGGGCAGGAAGGCTTGCAGCATGGAGACCTTTCTTCTCATTAGCAAGTACAATGTTCTTGAACTGCTGTCCATCTGCACTGCTGATTTCGATCATCGGTGTAATGAGTGTGTTATTACCGCAGCATTCTTTGGATCTCTCGCTCTTAGACGCGTTCAGCGCCTCAACGTTGGTGGGAAAGGCGCCCTCCAAGGAGCCTTACCAAGCCCATCGTCGGGCATTTTCGATGCAGCAAAATGGCTTTTCCCAGTACCACGATGTTTTTCCAGCAACGAGCGTCTGTCGTTGGAACTCCGCCCTGAAACACACAATGACTTCCTCTCCAGCTAGATCCCGGGAATGCTGTTGGTCCTTTACCGCTTCTGTCGTGCATGTCTGTTCACGGCCATGTTGAGGCCGTCTTCTATTCATGCGCTTCGGCCTTGAGGCGTCCCATTGGGGGTTCAGCACCGACGCGCTCTCTGCTGCAAGGTAGTTCGCTCCAGGGTTTGTCTGCCTAGTGCAGCCGTCCGCTGATTGTCCACATTAAGTTTGTTGATGCTCCAGCTCGATGAAGATCACGGCTCTTATGATGCACCAAGTGATGCACCACGCCTATCTGGAGACTATTACTGTGCGGTCTGATGGTGTCGCAAGGTTCTCCGTGAACTTCCCCACCCCTCCCTTCCCACCTCCATAGCTACCCAGTCAACTAGATTATTTCCCTTGTTTTCGACTTAAAATCGTTGGGTGGCCTTGGCCTGGACTGTGGAGGACTTGGATGGAAGGCGTGTGTAATGACGTGGGTACAATCTCCTACCTACGGTAATAGAAACTGCATGTATGTAACCCTCCTGAAACACTGGCGTGCCACAAGCGCAATGTTACCTCAGAGAGAGAGACTACATTTCCCACGGACTTCCTAGATATCCCAGCTCCTGCGTGTGCGGTAGAAGAGGCTGGTGAGACCATCCAGGGTGCGCAGATTGAAGAAGGTCGCGGACTTGCCCTCTATTTAAGGCCACAGGAGATAGCGATACGATGGGACACGACGGGGAAGTTCTGTCATACTTTAGGGTCTGGCAGGCAAGAGGATGCGTTGCGATGACTTTGTCAACGCGGTCTTTGTTGTAGGTTGTCCTTGAACGCTATCATATCGGGTTACGAGCGACACCTTGCAGCCATCAGTGGACAAGGAGGAGTGGCAGGAAGTGACAGAGGGGATTGACAAAGCAGGCGAGTCCATATGGCAGAAACTCTCATGGCGCTGGGCAGGATCTGTATCGACGGTGGAGAAATGGCCGGTCGCGCTGCTGCTGGGATCATAGTGGTCTGAATCTGAACTAGATTCAACAGAGGCTACAAGCTTTCCCCACCTCAAGCACGTCCACACCTCAGGCACGCTTGACGGGCTCAGTATCAAGGAGCTTCCGCTACTAATATCTCACACATTAATGACTCAATGCAGCTGAAAGCATATTTTTTAAAAAGCTACGATATCATTCTACGTCTCGGTGGCTACTTCATGTTCTAAATCGTGCTGGTCGGCGCACTGGCCGGCCTTTCGCTGTCGTCGCCTGCTCTACTGGCTCAACGGCTACCGGCTCTCGCATAGTGTCTGCAAGCTTCTGAGCGGCTGATTGTTTCTTCGGACGGCCTTGCCGCCGCCCACCGTTAGCCTTCGATCCGTTTCCGGTTTGTTTCTGAGCTTTCCTCGCCTCTCGTAACTTCTGAGCTGGAGCCTTCTTCTGAGCTGCGGCTGTCTTGCGAACAGGAGCGGCTGCTGTTCGCTCATCTCGCTTCCTCTGCGCTTCTGCTTCTTTCTGGGTCTTCTCTTGAGCGCGTGCTTCAGCTCTGACTCTCTTCTCGTGCTGCAACTGCTGCTTCTCTAACTCTCTGCTCGACGCGATGTCTCGAGTTTTCTGAATCTTGGAGGGGCTCATGAATAGCGTCTCAGATGTGCCGGATGCCCTCAGCTCACCTACAACCTTCCTCCTCTTCTTCTTCCGCCCTTCCTCCTCGTGAAGAGACTCACTCAAGTGTTTGACTCTCAGATTTGACAACACAAGCTTCGCCGAGAGACCGAGCACCGTGTCACTCAGCCTCTCCGGCGCCTTCTGCGTTTTGTCGTCGCCATGCGCCGAGTTCACGATGAGCATACTTCTGAGCCTCTTTGTCTTCGACGGCGAATCGGAAGAACTCGGTGGACTGTCGCTCGAGCGTTGCGTGCTTCGCTGGGACCTGGTCTCAGCTTTTTGGGCTTCGGGGAAGGACTTGAGCACTATCTGGGGATCAAACGGCCAGATACCTGTATTCGAACAAGCCGACGCTATGTTCTCTTGCGTGAAGGCCTTCTCGAAGGTTGACCAGAAAAGAGAGAAGAAGTCTCGTTTGCTGATGCTCGTGTGGCCTTCTGATCTCCTGACCAAGTCATCAAGCGCCTGACTGTAGTAATTAGCCAGAGGAGCAAAGACGCTCACATCTAGACACTGCAGCCGGTGTGTAGAGTGAGGCGGGTAGACGGCAAGCAGAATCCTGTGTTTCTCGCACCAGTCGAGGAACTTCATATTGATGTGTGAGCCATGCCCGTCAACAAACAAGAGCCTGTGAGATCGCCTCGCTTTGGATGCCGTCTCCTTCTCGAACAAACCGGTCAGCCAGCTGTAACCAAGCCCCGTCGCTTGTCCATCCGTTGGGTGATGAAGCAGAATGGCAGTCGTGTTCCTGTGGCTCGAAGTCGCTGAGCCACGTGTCCTGCAAGTTGCCGGACACAGCCTTGTAGATCAGAGCTGGCGGTAAACGAGTCCCGTCTGCACAAATCGTGGCCACAACCGTGATCCACTCCCTGTTGCCATCCTGTCCGGTTCCTGCGAGGGTGCCTCGCTCGTACAGCTCTCGTGCGAAGATTCTATGAGTCTTTTGAAGCTTGCCGATGAGGAAGCCTTTCTCGTCCATGTTATACATGTTGTCAGCGCTGATCTTGTATTCTTCTATTTTCTGGCCAACTATGGCAAAAGAGGCCTCATAGCTACTTCTGGAATCCGCTCTGTGCCGTGCAAGGTCGATGGTGTTGAGATATCGAGCGCCAAGCCTGTGCTTGTGCCTCGTGACGAAGCGCGAAGCCCAGTTCTTCGAAAGCCTTCTCCCACATAGTTCCTGAGCTATATTGGCCACGATTCTGGGTGTAGGTGGAATGCAGCGTTCACAAAGGTGATGTATATGACCCAAGTACATGACTGGACCTTGCTCCTGGCCCTACATTGGCACAAGGAGCCTTGCCGCTGATCTGGGCAAGTTCGGAGGACGCTGATAACGGACCCAAGCTTCACCAGCTCCCAAAGCCGAAAATTGGGCGATAGACGTCGAACAGGGGACAGGCTCGCAGAGAGCGGAGTGGACTGGCTGTCCGCCTCACGCAGGGTACCTCGCTCGTATGGGTCAGGCTCACATCGAGGAATCGACTGTCTGACCATAGGTGAGTCTACATTCAATGGCGTCGTTCTGTCGCTTGAAGTGCATCATGATTACTTGTAAAAAGAACACTATTTGTGTAGCCAGCTGCATTGAAATGAAAAAGTAGCGAAGAACATGATGTCTAGTGAGGAGAATTGCTGACATGGCCGTTGTCAAATTCATTCACCTAGTGATACTGCATCTGTCGTGGAAGACTCAGGTCTTGTACGAATTGTTGTTGTTCAGCGTATCCTTGGATGACATGATACGTTTGCACATCTACTTCCACAATGAGTTTGATGGTGTTCCATTTGTGTAGACCGAAAACATTACCTTACGAAGTTGACAGTGGCTGTACTGGTTCAACTCCATCAGAATTCATACATTGCGCGGAAAGCCATGCTGTCGGCTGGCAGGAACTTGACGTGGAAAAGCAGGATTCATGATACCGTACATGTCTGGTTTGCGATGTTGGCAGACCATCGCGAGCAAACGCTTCAATCCTGAGGCAATTGCAAGCTTGAGTCAATTGCTGTAGAAATCACCGCCTGTAGAGTTGATCATGCAACCGAGTCTTGGTGGTTGACGGTTGACGGTTGCACAAACATGGGAATGAGGCTTGGTGTCAATGCTGCAGTCACGTTCAGCTCCACTACAAGATTTTTGCAGCTTCCAGCAAGACGAAAGATAGAACAGAACCGAAAAGACGATTGCCAATGACACATGTGATCTAGGTGAGCAGTCGTACATCCCAGGTACAGAACCAACGCGACGAATAACATGACCAAGCCATCATGAGCGTGACGTGCTAAGCTACTTCGCAGGCGATGCCCAGAGATATAGCTTCGAGCATCGCGCACCTTCAGCGACCTTGCGACGTCTTAGTGATGCGCGTTTGAAAAAGGCGCCGTGTATCGTCAGCTGATTTCGGAAGGTAAGGCTCGCTGTGCAAGCTCACACGTATGATAGCTCAACCTTTGCAAACCACGCTTGTGCCGAGTATTGATGACGTAAATCCTCAATGTGTCGCACGACAGTTTGACATCTAGCTATGTGTGCGTAGTCATATTATTGATTGCATGTTGCACCTTGCAATGGCCACTTGCGCAATTTCGAATTCGAAAGTCGGCTTTAGAGGTAACGTCTAGCCAATGATGTGCCGCTGTTGCGCGGCAGGTGTGCTCTTTAGTGCTGCGCCGACTGATGCCCGTGCAATTTTTCCTTTTGTATATCCCCTCGTGAATGATTTTTTTTTCTGATCTCTCAAGGAGTAATATTGACCGCCAATGGGTCGCTCGCATTTCTATATCGGGATAGATGATGTTTTTTTCGTGCGGATGTGTTGACACAATTTTGGTTCAATCAGCCGGGTGGCGCCTCGACAAATATGCCCGGATCTCTGACCTTCACTGGTCAGTCTGGAATGGCGACTTGAACTTCCGCTAATGATTCTCGTCAGCATAGGCCGTTCGATGTTTATAATAATCAGTCAGTCTCATGATAAGTTCAGATGTGCTCTCACACGATTGGTAGTGTTCTTTTAGATAATCAAGCTCTAATGTTGCGTAATGTGCGGCAAGGTAGCCTTGGGTGCGATGATCCAGCATGAGTGCACATCCTTGTCCAATGTACCGGCTATGAAGTCACCTTGGTTTTGGAAGGGCAAGTGTCTAATCATGTCCATGCACTAGCGGACAGGGGGTCGACAGTTCGAAATGCCCGCGCCCAACAGGACAGCCTTCCGCCAATCGTCCAACAAGTCACTTGCCCTCACAAGCGATGCACTGCCTCGGCTGCCCGATTTGGCCGTTCGAGCGCGGTCGGGTTCCCTCTCGGTCAAGACCAAACGGTATTTGACACGAAAGTTCCGTCTCGGGCATGTCTCTTTCGACTGCAATTCTTCCTCTTCTTGATTCCGTTCATTGTCACCGTTATCACTCGTTCCGTGCCCAAGACCTACGGCATTGCTTCTACACCTTCTCCAGGGTCGACTTTGTACAGCAAGCTTAGGGATCGCGGACAACCCTACGGCTCGCTTGGACAAGGCAAGGTAGATCCTCATGTCGACGCGCTATTGACAAGCTCCGACAAAGTCTTTGGATTCGCATACACAAGTACTGTCTCCCTGGCTCTCGAAAGATTTGTCTAAGGGTCCTGTAGGTATTGCTAGTGCCCCGGCGTGGACAGATATGTCAGTCGGACATGTCGTGAATGTGGAAAATGTCACCACGACTGATGAGATTACTGACTGCATCGTTCTAGCGATCGATATAGCGTTAACACCGCTCAGCACAACCTCTCTGCCTGCGATCGCCAGTGACGCGCGCACGCACAAGGTCGAACACTCCAAGGAATTGCTGTTCTCCTGGATGGAGCGTCGCTATCCTCCTCTAGACCGTGGCAACTGTTTGCAAGTCTTGGACCAATCTGTGCAATATGTACAAGGCGCACCGGTACCTACCTGACTATTCAATCACTTAGGCTAAAACGAATGTGCCATGCGCATGATGCACGACTTCGGCAGAGCCACATGTTCGTGGCTAGCGACTCACACCGTGCCGAAGCCCATGCGAGCCAGCTGCGGCTTTGTCGAAGCGCACTTTCTGGGGAAGAAGGCTGGACTCACGGATGAGGGGAGCATCCGTGGTCGAATACCTTGCCGGTCACGACTTCGATGATGAAGATTGTATGTATGCTCGGCAGCTGCGATCAGACTTCGTCCGTTTCCAGCCAAGCATACGCTGATGCAGTTTGGATTGGAAATTCCGGTGCGTCGCAACGCCACAAGTCGCAGGCACTGCTTTTGTCATGACCCCCAAAAGAACCGGAAAATTGGGGTTGACAAGCGTTGTGTCAGAGTTGACGAATGGTCAAGAAAGAAGGCCCCAAAAGACTTGGTACCACACGGTCCGGATGAGCACGAGTGGGCACCGAAAATCGGCAAGACATGTGAGAGGTGTTGGTAAGTTATGCTGCACACAACATGATGTTGAAGGCAAAACGGGTTGACTCCGACGATGGCATGGTACGTATTACTGTTTGTCGCGGCCGGGAAATTCGTAATGGTCGTACTATCCGCATGGCAATATGTATCAGACCAGAGGAGGTGAAGACACGCGTTTCCGAAGCCACGAGAATGTCGGCGTTTGCAGTCTCCGGTCTGATCCTTTGTGAGGTCTATTCCTGAGTCGCAATTGCGTAGTGATGGCAGAGTCTCGTTGAGGCCTTTCTGCGCTCCAGCGATTGGATGAAAACGTGGCTTTCGCCAATTTGCTAGGCGATAGCAAAGATTCGATGTGATAGCTTAGTCTCGATCAGGCTTTCGAGGGTCTAGGGAAGCAGACTTGATGTCATCTACTGTGAGTCGAGCTCGATCTCAAAGCACGGCATCAGGTTGGTTCTAAAGAAGAATCAGTCGATTCGGAACTGCTGCGGATGAAGCGACCATCTTGGCGGTTGGGATCCTTCGGCAGTCAAGGGCGGCACCTAGCCGAACGGCTGGTGAAGGAATCTGGAGGAAGTTGAAGGACTCGGATGGACTGAGGAAGTTCTTGCAAATATCGATGGCTCTCAACCATCAGGTACCATCAGGTACTAGTAATGCCGCCATGTGGTGAGAAGCCCGTTTACGAGGGCGCAATGCCAGATCGTCATCACAGCATGCCGAGATTGCGATACTCTCCCTTGTAGAATCTACTGTATCTAGAAACTGGGTAACTTACATAAACAAGTGAGAGTGCACTCACGCCAAAACCGCAACAGTGGACGGTCACAGGATAATTGCGCACTCTGATCGAGCATCAAGAAGGTGTTGTAGGGTCCTGCGTTGTATGATAGATAGACGTGGCCGATTCCTGCCTTGACGACAAACTCCTCGCTCCAGCCACATTCTGTTCCCGCTTGTCATGTCCACCTGTTGTTTTCATCCCTGTCATTTTCATGCCTGTCGTGCGCGCGCTTGTGTCGGTCTGGCTGTCCAATTTCCGCAGAACCTCAGTCGTCAGTGGCCGTGGTGCTACCGACTTGTCGCAGTATAGCTGTTGCCCTTCTCTCCTTCTCTGAAGTTACCAGCTTCTATAGATCGGGATCGTCTCCGAATCTGAGTCTTGCTCATCAGGCGCATGCTGAAGATGGGAGCAGGCTTTCGATTGTTCCACAGCTGGTACTCCTCGTCGAACAAGAACATGCACGGCTGGTCAAAGCATTCAGGGAAAACGTGTGATTCGGTTGCTGTCGATGGTACGCGGTTTGGTCCTGTGCTTGTCAGCCGTGCACGTCGCGATCTGATTTGCTAAGTAGCTGCCACAGACCCATCCTTCCGCTGATTACAGTGATGCCTTTTGTTGATGCTGGCAGAAAGCGGGAGACGAGAGATCGGATCGCTTCGTCGTTAGCTCTTTGAGCTGCTCGCCGGGTTAGTAACTCAAGGTGTGAAGTGCGAAGAAGCTGATGCGGAGAAGATGGTTGTGATTACATATAAAAGCAAGGACTCGAGTGGGCGGGTCTCATCACTCAACCGCGCGTGCAATTCCCCAAGCGCACGTGCAAGGTGTAGTGGATCTGGATCGTATGCTACCCAGTGACAGGCCATCTTCTCGGCACTTCTTCTCCTGGGGTCAAACCCGCAGTCGCCATTCCATGGCTGCGGCGAGAGTACTATGCCGTGGCATCGTTTTTGTAGGCAGATGTGCAGTACGTTACGAATGCATCTCACCACCGTCATATGGCATCACTGTACTTGTCACATGCGTGGAAACAGTTGTCGATTTACTTTCTCCAAACGCGTGCCCAGTGATTGAAGGCCTCTTTCGCCCACCAGACTCCAGGAGTCTTCTTTGTCCGCCGTCGGCCCACAACCACACAACTTCCTGTCGACAATAGCCTTACGCAGGTCAAAAGAAACGCTTACTGCCATTGTGACATTCCTTGTTTTCATTTAGCATGACTGGCCAGATGCTTGTGTACTAGATGTAGATTAAGGAGCCCCTGCCCAGTGCGCGGCTGCAACTTTGTAACTCTCCCTCTGCCAGTAATGCGATCTGCTTTGATGGACGTAGCTTCCTTGCACATCGGCAATCTCCCGGCCGCTCTGAAAGATGGCATGGGTGTTTTGTGCGCCACTTCGCCCCGACGGCGCATTTGCGGCCTACTGCTCTGAACTGCTGCTCTGGAACTGCTGGCCGAGTCTACTGCCATAGCGCCATCGATGTGATCATTTGCCTGCAGCGAGTCTTGATGCTGCGTTGGGACCGGTATGTCGTGGTGGGGGGGCGGTGGAAGAGGCTCCCGCTCTTCAAAGCGAGGAATCGGCGGAACTAGTTGATCTGAGATGGTTTGTACGGCTTCGTAGGCCCGGATCTGGTTGTCGGCAATTTTACAGCGCACAGGCGGGGCCAGGGACCTGACGGATCTCCCAGACCCATTGCAAAAGGATATGCGGCTCGCTCTAGAAGCCTTGTCATCCTTCGACGATTCTCTTGCTTGGGTGACTGCAAAGTTTGAGCCCAGCTCAGTTTTGACTGTAGCTTTTGGGTCAAGCATTATTTCAGACTCAAAGAAACACCGGAGGAAGCTCCGCGCGACCACTAGGGGAGAAGCTTGATCTGCCAATTTTGCATTACCTTTGTTCAATACGTCGTCGAGTGTGATCCCCTGCCAGTGACGGAACAGCGTCATCGGAGGACGTCCAGAGCGGTCCTGCAAGCGGACCTCTTCAGATCGTTCGATTGAGGCCGGTCGTGGCGTCTCTGATCCTTTCTTAACCTCCTTCCGACGCATGCGAAGTGACTCAATCACCTCCGATCTGAAACCGCGTGAGTGAACAAAGGACGCGTGTGCTGATACCGCTGGGTCCTCGTGAAGCATCGATTCCGTTGGGGCTTTGTGGGCAACCTTCTTCAGCCCGTGACTCCTCACCAAATTCAAGTTTGGATAATTCTTGATGGTGTACAACCAGATTTCGACGTACCTCGCTAGAAAGGCCTTGCCGTCTCGGGCGAACGAAGCACGACAAGCTTCTCGGAGGCTGCACTTCCCGCCCGGCCACAATTGACGTAAAGGGTTGTGACAAAGCTCCAGCAGGGCCACATCTGCATGGAAAGTGCTAAAGGTGAGTACCTTCTCGCAGGCAAGAACTCTGGCCCGCAAGCAGGGTGTTCATCAGACAGACAGACAAGATTTTCGGGAGTGTCTGGTCTGCTTACCTAAGGAGCGGTGGCTTGTCTGTCTGTCTGAGAAATGGCAA
>NW_027191597.1:0-10186 GCF_011745625.1 Cladosporium halotolerans | reverse complement strand
AACTACAAAGAATATTTTTATCCTACTGGCAGTCGTTTGTCGATGGTTTGATGCTTAGCATGGCGCAGAAGCTTAACAGAGGTGTGTCAGGCGTGGAGGAGATGTAGAGAGAACTAATGTTTCATTTCTATCTCTATTTCAAAATATCCGCCCCAGCTGTCACTACTGATTTGGTATAACTCTGACTTCACCGCTTATCTTCCGCCTCTGCCACACTCTATCCGCTCTATTTGTCGTGTCGTCCAGCGGCCGTTCCGTGAAGGCAGAGAGCTTGAGGGAAATCCCAAAAAGTCATGCCACTCTTGGCTAACTCGGCGATACTCTGACTCTCTCGCTTCGACGTGCCCAGCAGCCTCCTCCAGCCCACGAGCATATGTTGTACCTGCTGTCCACGATGTGTGAGAGCCTTGTCTATCCACCCCAGACTCCTCTAAGCCGTAGTCACGTATGAAGCCGCCACATTTAAGATGCTTCCGAGAGATAGCAACCGCTAGGTGTCGGTACACAGATATGTTCATTGCGACACCGAATGCTTGCTTCGTCTCGCGCTGGAGTACGCGACTGAGTCTGGAGCTATCCCAAGGATCGAGGCTCCCTTGCTTCGCCCATAAGAATGGGGACGGAAGGTCTCTTCTACGCAAAGCAAGCATCTCTAGCTTTCTGCAAAATGGTTGAATGAGCCAGAGGTAGTATACTAGAAGCTCTCCGACCGCCTTTGGTAAATAGCGGTGGATGATCTTTGTGTTACCAGTGGTGCTGTAGCCTTTGTGGTAGGTTGTCACTGTGCTCACCATGCCGCCCTCGACGAAAACGTTCCTGTGGTGGCCGCTAACAGTATTGACATGCCTCAAGCTCAGCGTCTCGCTGCCTCGTGCTGGCTGACCTGCCGTTAGGTGAATAAGTAGGAGCAGCTGCTCGAGGAACGCCTCGACTTGAAGAAAATATGTTTGACACACGCTTTGATTCCAACGTTGTTCTGCGGCTGAACTTCCCGCACAAATGAACTCATCCTGGAGCCACGGGGTCTCAAGTACTCTTTTCAAGAGCCATACGTCTCGATCTGGTAGAGGGCCTTGGAGGTTCTGTGGGTGACGCAAGAAGCTCCACCCCTTCTGGTTCTCCGTGGGGTCGTCAACAACACGGTGAATCCAGAATCGGATGTCCAGGTCTTTCCTTTGAGGTCGTGGTCTAGTAGTGATATGCAGAGATCGAGACAATAGCCGTCCAGTTGGTCGCTGACTTTTTCCAGCGCGGACGTTGCTTCTTCTCCGATTAATTCACCTCTTGCGGACAATTGAACCTTTTCTTCCGCTTTTGACACTGCCATCTGAAGATTGGCTGCCTGCCCATTCGTTAGATGATGCCGGAGTTGTATGTCATTGCTTGGCTGTGCAGTTCGAACTACGAAACTGAGAAGCGCCTTCCAAATCCTAGTGTAGTGCCGCCATGTCGACCTCTGAAGCTTGACCAGTAGCGGGCGGTCAGTTGCGCTTGGTCGCTGTAAGAAGCTGTTGATCCGGACCTGATCAAATACGTTGATGCTGTCGTTGCAGACGGAATGGTATGCATCCTCGACTACACGTTCCAGCCTATTGCATATAGAAAGTAGCACTGGCTCAGTAGCTGCATCTGGCTGTCTCACCAACGCGGCGACATCGAGCAGGCAGTGGCCGTTGAGATATGAAAGCCACCGGGTCAGTTGCAGCCAAGGAGAAGTCTCCTTTTCACTTTTTTCCTCACTTGCTATATTGCCTCGCTTTTCCTGATCTTGCTCAATAATGGCAAGGTCCTGTAACACTGAGGCCGCTATCGAGTCCGGATTCGCGTCTCGTTGTCGAGCGTCACTGTCCTCGACTCGCCTCTCCGAGAGCACTGTGAAGTAGCTTGTGTGGCGTCCTGTGTGGAAGAAGCGCTGACAACAAACAGGTTTCCATGCATCCGCCTGTTTCTGAAGAGAAACGTGAAGTGACGACGCTGCCCTGGACCCGCCCCTTCTCCCAGTGGCGCTCCATTTGTGTACTATTCGCCAATGCTTCTTCAGGCTGTCCATCGCGCGACAGACAAAGGTGCATCTCTCCGGCTCTAGTCGACATTGCTTCCCGTCCTGGAATAAGCGTAAACCAACTACAGGCTTGTCGACGGTCCGTGGAACTTCAAAGTGTTCATGCGAGCGAGAGATTTCCTGCCAGGCTTGTAGTTCGTCACATATGAGCGCCCTTTCTGCTTTTGGCAGCCTGCTATGCTTTTCTCTGAGGTGGGTACGCGCGTTATCTGGCCAAACGCAATAGTGGCAGGTCTTGCATAGTATGACACGATACTCTGGTAAGCATGTGAAGTAGTCTAAAGCGCTAGAGATCTCTCGGGAAGACATCAGGACACTCGTCAGGGCCGGCGGAAATGGATCGTGAAAGGCGAGAAATAACAAAGATCGAAGGGAAACATGGGAAGCGTAAATACCTTCTGCCTACTGTTTGCATCTTCTCTACGCGTAAATGGCGCGTACTTCGCGCGTTGCTTCCGCGCTTCTAATATATCTGTTACAGCCTTCATTTGAAAGAAAGAGTCGTTTGGCTATACTACTTAGTGATCCTTCATCGTATTATTCCGCTTTTGGTTCATCGCTTGATGGCTTGTCGTTCCGCTCCGAGTACAACGTGAATGCTTCATATGCCTCAGACTGCGCATCGTAGTAGATGTGGACAGTTTGGCCAGTTCCTCTGGAAATCTGGTCGTCCGTCCTCATACGGACGGTAATATGTGGTCTCGAATCAGAATGACTCGTGTGTAGTGGGTTTCTAACGAAGTGGTCAGACAGCTCTCGCTCTTGGGCAAGCTTGTATTAATTACTTGACAAGCACATCCGTAAAATGTGCGCAATCAGGAGTGTTCCAGACTTCGCGCGTAAGATTCTGGATCAGTCGACGTCTCCTTGCATCACGGATGCGTTGAAGGAACTTGATTGTTGGGATGCGTCCAGTCATAATGGAGATACTCAGGATGTCTCGAAATGGCGATGTTGGCAAAAGGAAAAAAAATTGGGAACATAGCACAATAAATATGTTCCCGTCGTCGTATCACTCCAAGTCGGATGAATGAATGAAATGCGGGGCAACGCTCAGCTGGTGGATATCACTGGACTAGCCACAAGTTGCTGGAAACACGCTACTGTACGCGCGCGCTACCCCGGGCGCTTAAACATACTCACGTGACATGATCGCAATTTTACTCCTGCAAGCCTGCCCTCTATGTAAGCACTATCTCACAATACAAAACTCAAACTCATGCAATGCAATGCCTACGCGTCCTCGCCAGATCGGTGGCATTGAAGTCGAGACTTCAAACGTCGTTTAGGGATATTTTGGGGCTTACCCATCGTTTTCTATATATGGGTGTTCCGATGGCAAAGACTGTGGGAGCTGCCACGTGTGAGCTTGATGCTGAACCTCTTCATCGATACAGAGCAGGTGGTTATCACCCTCTGCATCTAGGCGACCGTCTGAAGTCAGGACGATATGAGGTCCTGCACAAACTCGGATGGGGCGGTTATGCCACTGTCTGGCTTGGGAAAGATCACGAGTTGGTACGATCCTTTCTTTGTAGAGGGTATATTCTGACAAGCCACAGTCTAGGGCTACCTGTAGCGATGAAAGTTCTCGTGTCGGAGTTATGCGACGAAAACCACGAAGCATCCATGTATCATCATCTTTCGTGTGGTCCTGCAGAACATCCAGGAAAGGATAAACTGCCACAAATGTTCGATTCTTTTACCTTTGAAGGGCCCAATGGTGTGCACCAGTGTCTCATTCTGGAGCTCCTTGGCGCATCGATGTCATCGATGTCTGAGAATTACGAGGCCAACCGGCTTCCAAGTGGCCTAGCATGGGACGTGGCCAGACAAGTAGTACAGGCAACGTCTTATATGCACGATATGGGCATAGTACACGGTGGTAAGCTGAGCCCACCCTTATGAAAAGTTCATTCTACTAAGATTTGCTATGTATAGATCTACATCCGGGAAACATCGCGCTTTTGACCCCAACCGTTTTGGGAAAATCAGCCGAAGAAATCGTGGCATTAATGGACGCACCAGCCACTGCAGACGTTCGGGTGTCTCACGGACAAAGGCTCACCAACCATTTACCGCAATACCTTGTACTTCCTTCAGCGGTTCCTCAACCTAAGTCGGCGACCAATTGCAAGGTGAAGGTGATAGACCTTGGCTCCGCATTCTTCTCTAACCATCACCCGAGCACAATGAGGATGCGTTGCCCGCTCCCGTTCCGAGCCCCAGAGGCAGTGGTAACAAGCCAATGGGATAAAGAAGCCGACATTTGGTCCCTCGGTTGCACAGTCCGTACATGCATTGTCTAGCAGCCTACGCAGGACTGACAATTTGACAGATCTTTGCCTTGATCGTTGGGTATCCGCCGTTCGACTCGTTCCTGTTTAAAGAAAAAGAACTAGTCAGCCAATGGATCGGAACTTTTGGCGAGCTTCCCTCGGAGTGGCAGGGGTATTCTACCTTGCAAGATATTGGTAGGCCACAACCGCAAGATATATAACCTTTCGGTGGCGATCAATAGTATTGACAACCAGGCAGATTCGGCTGAAATGGATGTCGGGAACCTTAAAGATTGGCTACGCGAGACATATCACGATGATGATAAACCACCGACTCTCACGGACACAGATTTAGAGAGAATTGGGGGGTTCTTGCTTCGACTTCTCCGGTACCGCCCTTCTGAACGCCCTTCAGCTGGAGAGATTCTAACAGATCCTCTTTTCGGTCCACACACATTTCGGGTTGACAATTTTGCTAGACAGTGAACGTATCTGCATTTCAAATCAGATGACTCCATCAACGCTGTATGGCCCTGATAGTTCAGCGATTTTCCCATGCTGCATTTCGATCTCTTGTGCGTGCTCCAGCGTAGGTGCTGTACCTAATAGATAACATGTCTATCATACCCTCTTCGCCACCCAGCCACAATTTTGTGCACACTGCTTTTTTCTTTTTTTTTTTTAATCATACTGCATTCAAGCTGAATAGCTTATGGCACGTCGGCTACCTTCGCGACAATCTATGTGGCTTCTAGGTATGCTCCCGTCTTGATATTTTCTCGTACAGTTCAGCTCGCCGTCCCGACTTCACCGAGCCGCCACCGCGTTTGGGCTTTGTGCCATCGTACTTTCTTGCCATTTTCACACCCAATCTCCCCCTTACTCTTCTCCGTCTCTCAGTATCACTTCCCCCTCATCCACTATCTGATCCAGTCGTTCAATGTCCCAATAGTCATCCCTGTTCCCTTCTATGGCCATTGGCCTGCCCGCTTCTGTGTTTCCGACGAACCGGAGGACTTCTTTAGCGGCTTCGTCTCTGAACAGGCCCTCCAGGTCTGCTCGGTCTCGCCTGGCGCTGATAGAGACCTTTTCCGCGCGCAGCCCCCGCAGCATAGTCTCGCTGCCTTCGCCACTTCCGACAATGCAGCAGGAGGTGGCCAACTGTTTGACCGCTCCCGCCACACCACCAGCATTGCGCATCTTCGACTTTGCCGATCCTGAGCAGGTGGGCTCCTGTGACCGCATGGCCAGACTTGAGCTGCAGGTATCGAGCTGCAACCGACTTCTTCGCGTTTGCGATGTCTTCGTCGATCTTGGCTTTTGGTCTCCACCTTGCCTCGACGGCTTGCTTCACGTACGACGGCGAGGCCGATCGCATCTCTTTGGACTGTTGCTTTGCTGCTCGTTGTGCCGCGGCGTTTGCTAGTTCGTAGCCTTCCACGTCTTCGTCGTTCTCCAGCCATGTCAGGACCACTCCACCGCCCGCATCTTCAACACGCTGCGCGTGTCTTTTGATGCTAGCAACGATCGGTAGAGTCCATTGGCCTTTGCTTCGATGGCGATCAGTCCGATCCGCGACTCTGTCACGATCTCTGCGCGGCTGTGATCTGCTTTCGAAAGTGTCGAGACGAGATTTTTCGTCACCATGCCGATCGCGTGCAAGGCGGCGTCGGCTGTTGTGATGTGTTTGCCTAGCGACGACCCTCTCGTCTTCCATGCATGTCGCTCTCTTCATGCCACTCCCACACCAAAGCTCACGTCCTGTTTCGTGCTTATAAACAGTGTTAGCTGATGCGAGTGGTCCGGTTGCATTCTTTGAGGCATGCTCGAGTAGCCTTGGGTTCGAACCACCGGGCTTGCCGTGAGTGGGTCTGCTCTGCGGAGCAGCTGGAATCCATACTCGGTGTCGTAGCTGACGTGTCTCACTATCTGCTATGCGAGTCTGCTTCCAAACGATCTGTGTGTCTTCTCCGGCCTCGTCCAGCCGATGCTTGACGGCTGCCCTGTTGCTTCCTCGTGACGGTGGAGCTCACCCAAGCGGAAGTTGGCGGGCAGGAGGTGGTGCGTGGGGTGGTCCCCGTCCGCATTGAGCGCCCGCATCGCAAACTTGGTCTGACGGTGGTCGAGGAGGTCTTGGGCATTGGGTAAGCACGAAGCTGCCTGTAGAAATGCTCGAGGAGTCGACCTCAGCAGCCCTGTGATGGCTCTTGCTTGGCTGTTCAGCAGTAGCTGCACTTTCCGCAATCGGTCTTTCTGGCCCCTCCACCAGATCTCCGATCCGTACATTGCCACGGAGGTCACTGCGGCCACGGCCACCCTCCGCATCAAGTTGACGGACAAGCCGCCATTACACCTGCTGAGGCTGGATACCCGCTGCAGAGCCCCCTTGGCGCTAGCCATCCTGTTCTCGAAGTGTGTCTTGAATGACAGCTTCGGATCGAGCCAAAAGCCGAGCCATCTGGTCGCCCCCTGCTTGATGGTAAAGGTCTGCTGTCCGATGCGGACGGCCACGAATTTTGCGTCTTGTAGGATCCTGCGACTTCGGCTGAAGATGAGTACTTCGGTCTTGCTGACTTCAAATTCGACTTTATTATCCGAACCCCATTGTATCGCATCTCTGGCGATTGCCTCGAGCTGCCTTGCGCCGTCGTCCAGGTCGTGGCACTCTGCCACTAGCCCAACGTCGTCCACGAATGATATGGCTTGAAGTCTCGCGTGTCTATCTTCTAGCCACTGGAACATTTCGCTGACGGACAGGATGAACAGTATCGGCGATATCGGTGATCCTTGCGGCAGGCCTGCTTGGATACTGCGGGTCTCGCCCGTCCTTCCGTCGATCACCAACATGGCCTTGCGGTCTGACAAGAACGAGTCCACCCAGCGCACCATGTTGCCCGCTATACCGACTTGTATCATCCGCCAGATGAGTTTTTGTTTGTTGACCCGGTCAAAAGCGCCTTTGACATCCAGGAGCAGCGCGAGCGCTACTCGTTTCTGGCTCCATGCACTCTCGACTTTTGCAACGAGCTGGGTCACTGCGTCTGACGTTCCCCTTCCCCGTCGGCAGCCGAACTGGCCTCGATGGAAGATGTCGTTTGTTTCGCAGTAGGACGCGATCCAAGTTGCGACCGCCCTCTCGACCACTTTCCCAAGACAGCTAAGCAGGCTGATGATCCGATATGCTTTCGCGACGCTGTACGTGGGTTTGCCCTGTTTGCGTAGGAGGATGCCCTTCGCGGTCTTCCACGTGCAGGGATGATATCCCGTGCGGATGCATCCTTGCACTGACGACTACGATATGCACCTGTATCGTAAAGACGTTTTATGTCCTGATGAAAGCCGTTGCGGAAGCGTATCGACGTGATCTCCGACCCCCTCGCCGGCTCTCAGCCTGTGACGTGAACGTAGAAAAGAAGTAGCTCTCGAAAGCGGTTGACCATGCGTAAGTGTTTCTGCACTCCCACCCTCGACCACTCGCGAGTGCCTTTCTTGAACATCTTCTTGCCGTCTGGGTCTACTAGAGCGCGCCTAATTATCCACTCCCGCTTGGTCCATGTCACATCATCCTGTAGCTGCTCGAGCGGCATCTCGAACCGCTCCTCTTGCGTCCTCGCCCACATCAAATGCTTCCACAGCCTGTCTTTTGCCTCCTCGACGACGCCTCTCACCATGATACCGAAGCGAGCGGCGTCGATCTCCCTGCCTTTATACGACATCACTTTTCGATCGTCCGACCAAGATATCGCGCCTGCGTTGCCGTTTTTCATCGCAATACTCTTGCCGTAAGCCAGCATGCTGAGAGCCTTACTCATGACGCTGTACAAGTATTTGTCCCTCTCCTGCTTGAAGCGCTCGTCGTCCTCGTCGCCTTGATCCTCCCTCTCCCCTGACGGCAGTATGACCTCGACAGCGATCACTCGCGCGCAGTAGACGACGCCGGATAGCATGTAAGAGAAGTCGTTCGCCTGCCGCAGCCGCCTCGTCTGTTCGTTGATGCCTAGAACGGCAAGAAAGTGTAAGATTGCACTTTTAAACGTGTCACCTCTCACGCGCTGAGACATGAGCGACTTGTAGAATTCTAGCAGAGCATTCTCCTGAGACCTCCAGTCCCAGCCGTTCTCGATGCTCTCACACACTCGCCTCAGCAGTTCTTTCTGCCCGCTTTGCCACGGGTACAGCTTGAGGGAGTCTTTGCAATCGTCGACGACGGATTGAGTGTCCAGCCTGTTGTTGCTCTCACCGTCGCTGTCGCTTTCTCTGTCGCTCTCATAGTGACTCTCGCTACCGCTCTCGTTATCGCTCTCCTCGATATTGTCTCCGCCTTCGCTCTCGCATAGCCTCTCGCTATCGTCGCAGCTTTGAAGTACTTTCAGACTGTAGCAGAGCAGCCGTGCCATGTACACTGCGTACGTCTGCTGACTCTCGACGTTTTGCAGCCTTGAGAGCGGTCGCTGATCGATCTCGGAATGCTTCGCACTTCTGACCCATCTACGGGTCCCGTTGTCGAGCGACGAGAGACCTGCGACGCATTTTTTGATTAGAGCGCTGTTTAGATCGACCGCCTTTTGAAGCGTGTGTTCGTCGCGATCCGGTAGTCGAACCGCCTGACTCAGATGCCTCAGATTGCAGCCGGCGACGTGTTCCGCCCAGCCTGTCTTCTTGAACCACAGAGTGTGATCTGTCTTTGCTGTCTTCGCTCCTGCTATCTTCAGTTCCTCGTCCAGCTTCTTGTCATGCTCCTTCCAGTCTGTTACAAGCGCTGAGATGTCGGCTTCATCTAAAGCGCTTGTCGTAGAAGTATTTCCAGTCGACATCACTGCTAGAGTAGTCTCTTGGCCGTCTGCTTGCTCGGGGTTGCTCTCATCCCCGCTATACAAGACAGTGAAGTACCTCTGCAGACCGGCCGATTTGAAGAATGTCTGCACCCAGATTGAGTCCCAGTGCGTCTGTTCCTCTGCGATAGGCCCCACTTGTGCACTTGATTGCAATGTATTCGGATGCCATTCGGGTGGGCGCTAATATACTAGTACTCCGGCTCTCGACAGATAAACGCTTTTTGCGGTTTGCCTAAAGCTGCGAAAGGCTGCTCTAACGGCGGCGGCAGCGGAACAGCTTTCGCATTGTGCAAAGGATTTGTGTTGCTTTACCACTTCGGCTCGCTCTTTCTTGCTGACGACGTGATTCCTGCTTAGATGATCCGCGAGACTTCGGATCGCGTAACCATGTTTCACGCAATTCAACACTCCGTACGCCTCGTGATATTCCAGAAATCGGCTAGCATTCTCCGTCGTGATCAGTAATCCTGTCTCTAGCGCTCTTTGTTCGCTAACGGCATTTTCTTGCATCTTTAGAGTGTAGTCGCGGCGGGCGCTTCTCTCTTGCCCGACTGCCCAGTTTGCTGCGGCGTCGTCTCGCTTCAGCGTAAGCGGGCGAGAATTGCAATTTTGCCCGGCTGTCGCACACGCTCACTGCGTTACGTATACGTCCCCAAAAAACGCGAAAGCAATGCTGTCGTGCTATTGAAGCGTCATAGATAATTGTGCCTTTTTTTCCCTTTTTTTTTTTTTTTCTTACAAGTCGCGAATTAGTCTGCGTCGCGCGGACACGAAGCCATAATGATGATGATGAATTTACTCCGCCCGGCGCTAAGCACCTAAAGGGCACTGCACTATGTACGTCACAAAGTATACATGCAATCCGGCGGGGTTAACATAACAAAACTCCTTGCCCACTGTTTCTCGTCACTGAGCTCTCCAAATAGTGCGTGCTGCTTCTAGTCTCCATGTGCTCGTGCTTGGCGGTCGGCGGGCGCTCTTGAAGCTGTGTTTCCAAGTGTTCATCGTCC
>NW_027191596.1:0-10184 GCF_011745625.1 Cladosporium halotolerans | reverse complement strand
AATTGATTGATTGGTCATGAGGTGCAACTTGATTGATTGCTTAGTCAACAATCAATCAATCAAGTTGTCAAGTAAAAAATTGATTGTGCACACCTCTGGTGGGAGCGAACCGGGGGGTTCTCGTATCCCAGTATCCTCTGACTCCTTCCATGATGAGTGGTTCTACCTCCTGGCAGAGGGAGTAAGTGGTAGAGCAGTTGTGAGGCGGAGTATGACACTCCTGCCCCTAGACTTCCGCAACCGGTTGCGGCGAAAGCGGCCACCCTCATCGCCCTTACAATTATCCAGCTCTTGCGAGCTGTTTCCACCTGCGGCGGTGTAGGCGTGTGTATTAGGTCTCGTACAAGCTCCAGCTCTTGTTGTAGGCTGAGCTTTTGACGCGTTAAAGCATCGGCTACTCGCGACGCTGTGACGGTTTGGCGCCTTCGCGATAGCGTAGAGCGATCGACACCAGGCTTTAGCTGTTTCAGAATATCGAAATGATTTGTCAGGTTCTAGCGATCCTGACTTTGCAAGCGCATCTTCCATCGAGCCCATGTTCGCGGGATTGTGGGATGTTAAAGTTGAGGGTGGTTTAGGCCCCCGGTGCATCGGGTGAGTCAGTACACTGGGCGCACGGATACAGTACTCTTTCCGTGATGGTAGCGCAAAAGGTAAACAAGAATGATCAGGCTTGTGCGTGGTAATGCCGGAAAAAAAAAAAAAAAAAAAAAAAACACAGGTTGGGAGGTGGTGAGTACGATCAAGCAAAAATACGCCAGGTCCCTCTTGACCCACTACCTTCTAACAAGGAGGTGTCGGCGCGCTGTTGAGGAAATTAGTTAGAGAAAAAGCAGGATAGCACCAGTTGAATTCAAAAGAAACCAAGGAGTATCACACCTATTCGGTTCTTTAAGTACAACATGATGCAAACCGCAGCTCACTGCTTGCCGCCTCGTCCAACCAGGCAGTGTCGCATGCAGCAAAAGACTCCTCCAACGCCCTCAATAAAACAACAAAATCAAGAACAACAAAGGTTGTGCCTGCGTTCCTAACTTGTGTCTTCAAGTAGGAGTGCCAAGTGTGAGTTATGCAAGGAGAAGGTGCTGGTGTAGTCAGAGCCAAAACCAAGGTTCGTAAAAAGGAAGGCAGTTGTGAGACAAGTCTTTCTGAGGCGTTGCGACTTCCTCGGCCGAGTTGGTGAGGAAGAAGTAGGCTGTCCAGGCGATACCGATGGGTTGACACGAAGGGCTGGTGCGCATGTTAGCTTTTCGGCTTCGCTTTTGATATCGCCTTTGAGCACGTACAACCTGGAATTGGATTGGCATAATGCGGTAGTTCAGCATTTGGACCGCAGGCCAGATAAGAAAGTCCGCCTTGAGCGTTGGTATGTATACGTCCTGGAACTTGCGGGTGACGGCGCGCCTGTCGCCGCCTTCGCAGACTGCCATGGAAGTGAAAAAGCATGCGAGACCTGTGCACTTGTTAATACTTTGCTCACGCAACAGGTCCTCAGATTGGCACGTAGCACCAGGCGCAAAGATCACCTGATCAAAGGCACCGCGCTTCATAGCCGCAGCAGTACTGCTCGCGCCTGCCACGCCAACGGGGAACGCATAGTTCAGAAAAGCAAACCACCTGAGCTGCAAGGGTGCTATTATACACGGATATGCCGTAAACCTGACCATCCTCTCAAAGTCGAGCGACGGAGGCAGCAGCTTCTGTGCCTTGTGTGACAGGTAATCCGGTTCCGGCCACGGCCCCTTGCCTTCTGAATCGTGGATCTCGACGCTAAAGAAGTCGTCCTTGCCGCCTTCATGATGTTGAGGGCCGACCGAGTCGCAGCGGGCACATGCTTCCTGCGAGTAACTGTGAGAGTCTGTGCGGCCGTGTCTGCGATGCCACCGAGGACCTAACTCATGTGTTAGCGGACATCAAGACACTCATAACGCTTGTCGTGGTGTATCATACGGCGTTCGTAATCATGGTAGTGAGAAGTGGTCGGGCGGGATAGCAGGCGTTGAGCTTACGCAAAAGTAAAGAGACCATGGTAAGCTGGACTAGGAAGATGTTGGCGTGAAGTAATAGCTACCCTTGCATCTCCAATGGCTCGGGTGGAGCTGACTCTGCCAGTCAAAAACTGAGTGCTCCGCTTTGTTACACGCTGGGCACTCAAGCCTGTAGGCTGGGAAAAGTTGTGTCTCGAATGCTGTCCCGAGCATAGCGTGCACTTTGGTGCAGTCTTGCAAGTTGCTTGTTTATGCCCGTACTTGTTGCACTTGAAGCACGGCAAGTTGTCCTCAGCGAGTACTGATGTTTTCCGCGCGGACCAGAAGATCACGGAAACCCATCGAAATACTTTACAGCTCTGCCAAGCCGTGTAACAGAAGCAGCACCGATCAGTCACATCTTCGCGATCATCCGTTCGGTTTAAGTCTGAGCCCGCGACACATGGCAGCAGATGCCCATCATCAAGCGAAGCAATTCGCGCCTTCGTTGACGTTGGACGCACGGGCAATCGGCGAGTCCGTCGCGCTGCGTCCACGGATGACGTCAGCGTGCGGGGCAGCTCTGAAAATCTACTACAGGCCTTTGAGCATCGTTCGGGACGAGAACGCACACGGGAGTTGCTCAGTTATGAGGCGCAACATATGATGAGGAGCGTTTAGAATTCAGAATAGCATCAATAGCTTGGCAATTCCGACGTCTTTCCGTTACCAAGCTTTGGCGCTTTACACCTTTACCCCAAACTACGGAGCGAAGATTTTAGCGAAAGCGGCCTGGCTGGAGGTTGCCAGCCCTCCACAGCAGCAGATGCAGCTTCTCCGCATATCAGTCATTATCAGGAACAGCAAATAGGGTGACAGCCCAATAGTGGACCATCGCAGGGTTTCCAGGAAATGCAGTCTCGGCCAAGCGGGTGAGCGTTGCGTGCGATTGGACCCTAGTTAGATTAGCCGTAATGTAGTTCGGGAGCGAACCGCATTCGGACAGGCTTCCAACTTCTGCAGGTGAATACTTCAGCGTCGCCAATCGCCACCTCTGTCCATTGTAGGTTCTCAAACTTTTTTTCAAGATACCAAGGTATATTGCAGGACCCCCGACCTTCAAGTGCGGCACAACCGACAGGCCTTATCTAGCTGTACATCGGCAGAACCTGCACTGTCAGTACGAGCTCATACAGTCGTGCGAATCACCATGACTGATAAGCCGGCTGCCGTAGGATACTCCGCCGCAGATACTGTTACCCCCAGCGCTGCGGTAAAGCAAGCAGAAAAGTAAGCATAGGTTTCACATCCCTCGCAACGTGCTTCGCTGACCCTGCAGTCCACCTTTCCACAGGGATCTTGAAGACCTTCGTCCGCCTCGCGCAGCACCCACCCAGTACGTCGAGGGTAATGGATCCCGGATATTCGACTTCCGTCAAATGGCGAGCGCTCTACAGCCGAGCATTGATCATTCTTACGAAGCACGATGCCCATCTACTCTGTACGGCATGAGAAATCCGGCTGACATGATCAATCCGGCTTCCTTGCAATACATGCCTCAGTTGTCACAGTATGGTGGGCAGCGCCCTGTCCCTACGGTTTTTGCTGGAGCGCAGCAGCAGCCACAGCAGCAACATCTCCCTCGGCAATATGATGCGCAGCCTGCTCAACTCCAAACAGCGAGCCGACCACAACCAGCACAGCTACAAACGCAGCCGCCATTCCCTCCGATGGACCATTATCCGTACGGCATGTATCAGCCCGCAATCTCTCCTGTGGACATGCGGTTTCCGCAGCAAGGCTTCTCAATCAGCTACAGCCCGCCCGGCGGCTATGCAGACCTTGGTAAGTCCCGGGAACTTTGCGGTCAGAAAAAATATTATGCTGACTGAACGGTCCTAGCCCATTTCGCTCGACGCGAGTTCGAACCGACAGCCATTCCGTCTTTCCCTCGAGGCCCACCGCGCAAACCCAAGCAATCCGGCCATGCACTTTGGGTTGGCAACCTTCCTCCGGCCGTGACGGTAACCGACTTGAAAGACCACTTTTCTCGAGATGCGATGCAAGACATCGAAAGCCTTTTTCTCATCTCGAAGAGCAACTGCGCGTTTGTCAACTATCGAACCGAGGCCGCCTGTATTGCGGCCATGAACCGCTTTGATGATTCGAGATTTCAAGGAGTACGGCTAGTATGCCGCCTAAGGAGAAGCTCCACGACAAGCACCGGTTCCATTGCACAAAACCCGAGAGCCGGCGCGGTTGAGGCAAAAGGAACCCCAGATGGGCTCCCAGAGGGAATGCTGAACGGGTCGCCAGACAGACAGTCAGATGGGCCAGATGCATATCGAAGTCCCACACCCATGATCGTGGGAAGTACACCTGTTACGCAGATAACGAAGACAGACGAAACGCCGGCCTTCGGTTCTGCGAACACAATTGTGCCTGAGAAATTCTTCGTTGTCAAAAGCCTTACCTTGCAGGACCTCGAGGCTAGTGTACGCAACGGTATCTGGGCAACCCAGTCTCACAACGAAAAAGCACTAAACTGTGCGTTCAAGGAGGCCGATAATGTATATCTTATCTTCTCTGCCAATAAGTCTGGCGAGTATTTCGGGTACGCACGCATGGGGTCGGTCATTGCTGGTGGGCCTGTCCCAATTGCATCTGCGCCTATGCCGCAGTCTCCACTCACGCGGAATGGGCCAACGTCAATCCGGACATCGGCTACGGGAACAGCACCTCGTGGCCGCATCACTGACGATTCCGCACGGGGGACCGTTTTCTGGGAAGCGGGGCTGTCAGACTGCGATGAAAGCTCGTCGGCCCACAAAGATCCGGAAGAGGGCAGAGGACAAGATCTGGCACGGCCTTTTAAGGTCGAGTGGATATCGACGAACCGTCTGCCATTCTACTGTACACGAGGCTTGCGCAACCCCTGGAACGCAAACAGGGAAGTCAAGATTGCGAGAGACGGGACAGAATTGGAGCCGTCTGTGGGCAAGCGGTTGCTTCAGATGTTCCATCTTCCGCCGCAGGTGAGCCGACCGTCACGGATGCCGCAAGGCGGCATGCCTTACTTCATGGCCTAATACTAAGTCGATGACGCCTCATACGCCGCAGTGTTTTCATGTAGCTCCGCTGGCGTGCTCTGGTTTGCGGTCACGCCTTTCGGCATCATGTTGCATTCCGCACGATTTGGTCGATGTTTTTTTTTTTTTTTTTTTTTTGAATCATATTGTATGCAAGCTATTTAGCTTATGACAACCCCTAGCTAGTTACTAGAAGACTTCTCGTTCCCGAATGTGCTCTTGCTTCTACTTATCTCTTGTGCTCCTGCTCGCCGTCCCGACTCTATCTAGCCGCCACGGCTTTCGGGCCCGATGCCCTCCTACTGTCCTAGCCTCCTGATTTGTTGCACCTTCATCCGCCGTCTCGCTCCACTTCCTCTCCAGTCGTCCCCTCGCTCCCATCAAGTCGGTCCATGTCCCATTCATCGATGACTTTCGCTTCTCTGTCTTCCTTCCTCTTCCCTACCGCAGTGTGTTCGAGGAATCGTAACACTGCTTCCACTGCGCTTTCGCCCAAAAGTAGCTGAAGGTCTGATGTGTCTCTTCGCCCTGAGATCTTGATCTTCTTTTGATGCACGTCTTTCAGCATCACATCACGCTCTCTCCTCCACTTCCTACATTCCATCAGTAGGTGGACGACAGTCTGTTTGCTGCTGTTGCACCACCAGCAGCGTGCATCTTGTGCTTGTTTGGTACTGAGCAGATACTCGCCGGTTATGGCATGGCCCGATTTGAGCTGCAGGTATCTTGCCGTCACTGACTTCTTGCCATCACTGATAATTTTGCTGATCTTCGATGCATGCTTCCACCTCGCTTTGTTCGACTGCGTCACGTACGAGAGTGATGCTGATCGCAAAGCCTTCGGTTGCCTCGTTGCTGCAAGCCTTGCTGCAGCCCTCACGGACTCCATGCGCTCTACACTGTCATCTGTGGGCAGCTGTGACAGCATCACTTGATCGCCCCGTTCTTGGATGGATCTGATCTGGTGTTTGATGCCCCGGATCAACGGCGTAGTCCAATAGCTTGCTTTGCCAATGGCAGACAAGGCTTGGCGTGAGTCGGACAGTATCTCAACACATCGTGTTGTGGTTGTGGTTTGTGGCAGTGAGAGCCGGCATATGTGAACAGCCATGTGGACTGCGTAGAGATCGGCGTCAAGCATCGTAAGGTATTTGCCAAGCGAGTCCGCCTTCACCTTGTCTCTGTTTCCTGCCAGCCAGCCGACAGCCGCTCCAAAGCTGGTGTCCTTGGCTGCGCATGCGAACAGGGTGATCTTGTCGGGATCACCGTAGCGATGTTCCTCTGATAGCTTTTGTGGTTGTCCGCCAATATTGATTGCGACGGCCATGTTTGGGGCGTCCACTTTCTCAAGCAGGTCGAACCCATGTTCGGTATCGTATGTTACATGCCTCGACAACTGTTGGGCCAGTCGGCTTCCAAATAACCGGTGTACTTTGTCCGGCCTGTTCCAGCCAACACTTGATGGTTGCCCAGTCGCTCCCTCGTGTCTGTACAGCTCGCCGAGGCGGAAGTTTGCAGGCAGGAGCTGGTGCGTTGGATGGTCCCGGGCTGCGCTTAGTGCACGGGCCGCAAACCGTGTCTGTCTCTGGTCCAAAAGATCGCCAGCGTACGGCAGGCATGCGGACTCTAGTAGAAAGGTTATCGGTGTAGATTTCAGCAGCCCTGTGATAGCTCTCGCTTGGCTGTTCAACAACAACTGCAGTCTTCGCTCTAGGTCCTTCTGGCCTCTCCACCATACTTCTGCCCCGAAGAGCGCAACGGAGCTGACGGCAGCAATGACTACGCGCCTCATGAGGCTGATCGACAGGCCCCCGTTTCGTCTGCTGAGGCTTGCCACGGCTTGCAGTGCACCCTTGGCGCTGGTGATCCGCTTCTCGAAATGTGTCTTGAAAGTCAGCTTCGAGTCGAGCCAGAAGCCAAGCCACTTGGTAGCACCCTGGTTGATGGGGCACGCATGCTCGCCGATCCGGACCATCGCTTGCTTTGCAGCCTGGAGAACCTTCCGCTTCTTGCTGAAAATCAGGACCTCCGTCTTGCTCACCTCGAACTCGACCTTGTTGGCAGCTCCCCATTCTATTGCGTGTGCTGCGATGCTTTCTAGCTCTTGTGTACCACCGTTCAGGGTGTCACATTGTAGCAGCAAGCCAATGTCGTCCACGAATGACAGCGAGTGCAGCTTCGGGTGTCTGGTCTCGAGCCACTCAAACATGGCGCTGACTGAGAGGATGAACAGCGCGGGTGAAACTGGCGAGCCTTGCGGCAGGCCTGCCTGTATGCCTTGTGTCTCCCCCATTCTACCGTCGATGACTAGCAAAGCTTTTCGGTCTGACATGAAAGACTCGACCCAGCGGATGATATTGCCAGCCATGCCGACCTCGACCATTCGCCGGAGCAGCTGGCGCTTGTTGACCCGGTCATAGGCGCCTTTCACGTCCAGAAGCAGCGCGAGCATCATTTGCTTCCGCTCCCAGGCAGCCTCCACCCTCGCCACAAGCTGAGAAACCGCGTCTGCAGTGCCTCGAGCCTGACGGGAACCGAACTGGCCGCAATGGAAGATTTCGTTTGTCTCACAAAATGATGCTATCAGCGTTGCCGCCACTCTCTCCACGACTTTACCGAGGCAGCTGAGCAGGCTGATGACACGATATGCCTTCGCTACCGTGTAGGTAGGCTTGCCTTGCTTCCGCAGCAGAATTCCTTTGGCTATCTTCCAAGTGCACGGGTGAAAACCAAGTTTGATGCAACCTTGCACCAGTGACACGATCCGTTCCTCTGCCCACCGCCATAGCAGCCGGAGCGCTTTGAAGCCGAGGCCGTCCAGTCCTGGTGCTTTCTTCACCGGCTGTGCGAAGAGGGCATCCCGCACTGCTTTTGCGTCAATCTGTACAACAGTGTCCGGTATAGCGATGTCGTCGCCAACGTCCGTCTGGCGCGGAAAGGCTTGGCTCATGAACACCTTTTCCTTCTCTTCAGCGCTTGATGCAATTGAATCTGGCTGTCCATCGGAACCAGCGACCTTGATGGCTGGCGTGTACGAAGGCGTCGGCAGCTTGGTGTAACGCAGTGCCTTCCAGCATCTGCCACTGTCGACGACGTTTTGCGCATCGTCGTCCGTTGGGAATAATCCCTCCAAGAAACGCTCCCACATCTCGCGCTTCGCCCTCCGGATGTGGCAATAATATGCATTCCTGATCTGGCGATATTCCGTGAAGTCCATGGCTGCTTCCTTGAAATGGCGTCGGGCTTGACAGAACCGCCTTCTTTCCTGCTTGATTTCATCCGTCCACCATCGCTTCGAACGCCCGTGCAGGGGCTTTTTCGGAGCGTGTCTGTCGAGGACTGCCTTGAGGCTGTCTTGCATCCAGCACGCTTCGCCTTCCAGATCTTTCGCTGCCGTGCTGACTCCGATACATGCCCTTTCTCGATCGAGCTGATTCCAGTGTCGCGCTGCTTCTTCAAGTCTTTGCTCATCAGCGAGTATCTTGTCGATGCTCCAGCTGGACATTACCGGTCTTTCATCGGTGTGTGGCGCAATATACAGCGGGGTCCACGAAAAGACAATCACTTCATGATCCGACGGGGTGGATAAGTTGTCGTCGACCTCCCACATCGGCAATCTTCCAACGTTTATATTGCTCAGCGTCAGATCGATGATCGACCGACAATTCTTGCCATACCTCGTTGGCTGGTCGTTATTGTTGACGATCAGTCCGTGGTCCTCGATGAGCTTTTCTGTCGTGCCGGCGTTGCATCGCCTCGCCGCCCATGGGTCCCAAGCTGGACTGCGTGCGTTGAAGTCTCCGGCCAGGATGACTCGTCCCTCAATCAGCTGCGACAAGTTCACACGGTCGATTGAGTAGCCGCCACCTTCCATCCTCGCGCGGTTGTAGACATTAATCAGTCTCGTACGGCGTACTTTCCTCCGCCGCTGGGTCTCCCATATATCCAGGCATTGCACATACGGGCTACTGACCAGGTCCGTCCTTTCCTCAAACACGTACCGGTCCAGCACCTCGTTCCTGATGGCGAGCGCCACTCTCGTCTCCCCCTTTTCACATTCTGGCCATCTGATCTGAAAGCCTAGATGGCTGACGTCGTTCTTTCTACCGATGCAGGGTTCTTGCAAACACACCACCTCGGCTTTTCGCTCGAGGGCGGCCTCGAGAGCCGCCATCATTGGCACCAACGTGCCGTTACAATTATGTTGCAGCACTATCATCATCAACTGACATCGGAGTCTGTCCTTTACCTCTTGGAGTCGGGGTTGACGGTTCAATGTCGAGGTCTGAGTTCGAAGTTGAGTCAGACCACGGTGAGCTCGGTCCCATCCCCGCCATTCTCATGGTTACCGCTGGCGGTTGAGTGGCGCTCGTTCCTCCAGCCTCAGCTGTAGCTACATCCTCGTCCATATGTTCTACGTCAGCTTCCTGCCTTGCGATCGTTATTTGGTCTTCCAAGGTCGTGGGGGGACTGCTTCGCATCTCCGTGCTTGGCTTCTCCTTGTGCTTTCGGGCTCTCTGCATCCTTTCCGGGCATCGACGAGAGGTGGCCATATGCTGGCCTCCACAATTCGCACACCTTGCAACTTCGTGACCGCACGGTTCTGACTTCTTTCCGCAGCCCGTCGTGGCACATCTGTGCCTGGCTCCCTCGTGCTCGCCCGCGCAGACGAAACATTTGGCTTGTTCGACGCATTTGCCAAAGTGGTCAGGGCCACAGCAGTGCGTGCAGATGCCGCCTTCCCCGGGCAGCCAGAATCTCTCAACCTCGTGGCGTTTGCCACCGAACAAGAGTCCCTTGGAAAGCATAGTGTCGCTGGCTTGCTTACTCTTCACCGTCACCACCAGCGTGGATTGCTTGATCGCTCCGGTGTGGAATCGCTCGGCAAGGGTGTCGTTCTTGATCCAATGCGGTTCGTACGCCAGTGGAACACCTGTCAGCTCGATCTCTTCTCGTGCCAGTCCTAGCCCGCCTTCCTTCAAGTAGCGGTCAAGCGTGACTCCGTGTACTCGCAGTTTGCGCCACCTCTCTGTCTTTTCGACATCGATAATCGTTGGGTCCACTTCTTGCGCTGCTGTCAGGACTAATGGCCCGTACCCAAGCAGGTCGTCTGCACATGCGTTCTCAT
>NW_027191595.1:0-10483 GCF_011745625.1 Cladosporium halotolerans | reverse complement strand
ATATCTGCCGAGTGACGCTGCCTTTCTTCTCCAGCAGCCTTGCGCTTCCCACGCGACGCCCGCTCCGAAGCTGTTGCCTTCGGCGGTACCGTCTATGGTCCTTGCGAACAACGTGAGCTGTTCTAGCTGTTCCTCACTCCTCCGTTGTGTCGTTGTAATACCACGGTGGCGTCAGAAGCATATGACGAAAATCTGTGATTTTCTCTTCCGTCGAGTCCGCAAGCTTGCTCAGCACCCCGCAAGCACCCTGAGCTGGGTTTCCGTTGCAAAACCAAGTGTAAGTTAGTTCTGGTTCAGGGTTATAACTAGCCTTCTTGCTGAGGTACTTTGCGCGCGAACAAAGCTAGGATTGAACGTCCCTTGTCTGGAGGTTGGGCAATGAACAAACGAACACCGAACAGACGTAGTGCTCGTTCGTTTGGCTTTCTGGGCAGGCTTTGTTCATTTGTTCAGGGTCCGCTCGTGTGTTCATCGTTCGTTTAGTGCACGAACCATACCTTCCACATCGGGAATAGTCTTCCCATGCTCCCGCGTCGACTTTATGTCGACCTTCTATTCGGTGATGTCGGCATTCAGATTGGAAACTATATTCGACATCCTATAGCGTCGTCACCCTACTGTGCTTTAGCTGCTTCCAATTCCTATGAAGGATGTCAACATGTACATTCGGTGTGTGGTAATGAGCATCGTGTCGAGCGATCATGCTAAGCTTTGTATGACGCAGGATGCGTGACCGCCCGTCAAATGCGCTTGGGGAACCTTGGGATTTGCGGTCGCCATCTTCACCAAATGCTTGAGAGCGGGTTAGGGTTGGGGCAGGCATAATTGGCGCACTGAACACGACGAACACGCTGAACGAACAGACACATTTGTTCATTCGTTCAATTACATAAGCACGTAGCTGCTCGTTTGTTCAACAGTGTTCATAGACGCTTGAAAAGGAGAGACATTTCTCAGTTCATACTATTTTAACTCTCACAACAGAGTAACTTAGATATCAATCTCGCATTCAAAATTCAAAATTCTATCGTTTAACTTATGTTTCTTTAGCTGTTCCCCTTGCATCCGGAAGGTAAATGACAACACCATGAGCCACCATCGATGAAACAACGAATAGCAAAACCCGCATGGTTTAAAAGGTGACGGCGCAACTGCTGAAAGAAAGCAGGGTGTTTATCAAACAAAAAAACAAAAAGATGCCTTAGAAATTCTGTTTGACAAACAGCTTGCTTGGCAAAGGGTCCGAGAACACATATTCATCAATAACTTGATAAGTTACCTTTCCCCCTCAGCTGCTGACATTGGATATTGGTATAACATCGTTACAAAAGCCCTATTCATGTTTGTATCTTGATTTGGGAGTCTTCAGTGGTATATTCGCGTAAAAGCGCGTGTACGTAAATTTTCGTGACATCTAATTTTGCTCCCTTACTTTCGCGTATAAGTTGAATTTTCACGCGTTCTTTTTTCTTCTTCCTTATGCCTTCCTATACTAATTTTGACCTCCTTGCGGCCCTAGAGGACCTTCGGAATGACCGTTTCTCCCTCTATTCGCGCGTGTTCCAACGCGACGCAAATTCCAGTTACTACGCTCTTAAATCGACTTAAGGAAAGGAAATCACGCGTAGAATCGCACGAAGAACAGCAATCGCTTTCTAATAACGAGGAGGACGTTCTTCTCGACCATATCAAGTACCTCGCACGACTCGGAAACCCTATTACCTCAAGACACGTTAAGGAGATCGCGTTTGAAATTCAAAGGCAACGCGTCAAAATTCGACCCTTTCTACTTCTATTAAGCCCCTAGGCAAACGGTGGCTAGATAGGTTCCGGAAATGAAACCCCGAGCTAGAGTCGGTCTTCTCAAGGGCCCTAGAGAGTGCTCGGGCCGAGGGACTAACTCACGACGTTTTAAAAGCATTTTTTGAACAACTTTCTCAACTTATTAACGAAAACCACTAACTTACCTTCCTAAGTCGATTTTCAACTTCGACGAGACTGGCTACGCTCTAGGAGTGAAACAGTCCTCTAAGGTATTGGTAACGTCAACGATGGGGAAGTGGAACAGATAGTGAAGTGGAACAAAATTCAGGGTCCAAAACATAAAAACGCTAATATCTCAATAATAAAGTAATTTTATTGTTTCAAAACTAGATATATATTTTATTTAGGGTCTATATTAGCGATGTAGAAGATCTTAGAAGTATAGGGCTAGGGAGTAGCTAGTTATAAAGGCCTATATAAGTTGATTTTATAAGGAAAGTTTGAAACGCGTTTCTTAGAGAATTTCAAAGTTTCCTAGTAGAGAATCTTAGGTTTTTAGCATATTTTAGCTAATTGTATGGCTATACTAGGTACTAATAGATAACGTAAACCATCACCGAGACGGCCAAACCACCGAGACGGCCACTTTTCCTTGGCACGACCAACTCCATTCACGAGGACTCATATTTATCGCTATGAGATACTGAACCTATAGATACAGCGCTTGCATCTGACCTAGAAACACTTTCTCTATCCTTCTTACGTGTTCTAGCGTTGTGCCCAGTCCCTCCGCAGTTTCTACAGTGCCGTAAAGCTGGCTGACCTCTTTGTTAACCATTCCCACCCTGAGCCTTCTTAGATGGCTGGAGCGCCGCAGTCGCTTCGGCGGCTACCCGCACAGACACCACGCCATACTCTAACGTACCGCCATGCTGGATGCGCTTCCGTTTGCGCGCTTTTCGCTTGCCCGTCACCTCTAATTGCTCTTCGAGCTCTGCAATCCGGGAGCTCATTAGCGCGTTTTGGTGTAGCATCAATTCAGCTCCTTTGACAAGCTGTGTGAAACCCTGCTGGGCTGCAATTGGCGACCGAGTGAATGAGGCGCTCACGAGCTTTGATTGCGACCCAAACTCGTTTGTATTACTTGGAGTCTTGGATTGCCATGGCGTTTCTAGTACGAGAGGCGCTGGTGGGGTACGAAGACGTACTTCTAGGCGGTTGAGAACCATTGACGCGTCCACAGGGACTAGCCCTGATGCTACAAAGGCTTGCTTGCAGTTCTCCGCGGTAAACACGTCAAAGAACGCGCCCTTGAAGGCAGGTAAGAAGCCTTCCTTGTTGATATGGAAGACACGCCGACGTGCCAAGTCCCGAACGCGTTGCGAGTACTTCCGCTTCAGTGGTGAGAAACAGACCACATCAAGCGGCTGAAGGATATGTGACGAGTGCGCCGGCATACAGAGCGTCAAGATCCTATTTTCGAGGCAATAGTCTTTGAACTCTTGGTTAAGGTGGCTCTTATGGCCGTCCAGAATCAGCAGCCGATACCCCCCGACCTAACGCGCTCTAGTATGCGCGTCAAAGTGCTTCAACCACTCAAGACCAAGCGCGTTGTTTGTCCAGCCGTTCTCTGAAACTGAAAGCTTCCAATTGCACGGTATATCAGTCTCCTCGTACCAAGCAGAGATATGGACGCGCCCTTTGTAGATGATATTCGAATGGTGGGGTCGCGTGCCCGGCGGCGCAGATGCTCTGGATGACAGTAACCCACTCTGGATCGCCCGGCTGGATAAGGTCTAGCCGAGCATGTCTCTCAGAACCAGTGACAGCTTTCATCGACCCAATGATACCCATCTGGAAGCCAGTTTCGTCGAAATTGTGCACATCTTTGTCATGAACGCCGTACTTGGCCCTGGTCTCACTCACAAGCTTGAACCACACGTTAATTGTTTCAGGATCTTCCTGGAGTAATCTTTGGCGGTCTTTTGCTCGATTGAAGGCCATTTCCAGCTCGTCTGAACGCGTCACGAAATCGCTTGCCCACTGGTTCCCCACCACGCGCACCCAGCAGCTTATCCGCCATATCAGTTACCTCACACAGCCGGGGCGCGAGCTCTCGTGAATCGAGGTCAAGAATGTATCGAATGATCGTTTGCTCCTCGGTCGAAGTAAGCTTATGGCAGTTAGCTCTCGTAAGTTACTAGGTCGAAACGTGATTCCGTTGATGCGATCAGAGAGCCTCTGGTGTTTAACGTTAAAGGCGGCAGCAGCGCGTCGGAGGCTTCGAAACTGGCGAGAACGGTAGGCCTGGATCGCAAGGTCAATCCTGCCTTCTTGTTGATCAGCCATCGCGTTATTGTGTTGAGACATACTATGTTAAAGGTGAAGTTGGTCGTGCCAAGGAAAAGTGGCCGTCTCGGTGGTTTGGCCGTCTCGGTAATGGTTTACGTTAATAGATCTGAGTCTTAAGATTTGTAACTAAGAATTCTAAAATTAAATCACCTTTTTTATAACGCGTTATAAGTCTACCTATATTAGCTTGTATCATCTAATAGTCTTAATATATATAGATAGTTACCTAAACTAAGGGATTATAATCTAAAAAGTCAAGTTTTCTGAATTTTAACGCGTTTTAAGTTAAATTAAACACGAGATTTACGCGCTTGAAATCCAGGGTCTGTTCCACTTCCCCATCATTGACGTTATCTCGAGAGAATAAGTCGAAATTTAAGGAGCAACCTGGCCGAAAGAAGTGGATAACTTCAATCGAGTGTATAAGTGCTTCTGGTTTCGCCCTAGAGCCCTTCCTCATTCTTAAGGCTAGTAACGTCAATTCTGGCTGAATTCCTTCCGAACTATCTCGAGAGTGGCAATTCTCTACTACTACGTCAGGCTGGACTAACGACGAAGTCGGTTTCGAATGGTTGAAGGTCCATTTTGAACCTAGAACTCGACTTAACCCCACTTCTCGACGCCTTCTTATATTTGACGGACACAGAAGCCACGTTACTGCTAGGTTCCTCTCTTTTTGCCTAGAGCGTAATATCGACCCTGTTTGCCTACCTCCGCATACTTCGCATAAGTAACAACCCCTCGACGTCGCTTGTTTTAGCCCTTTAAAACGGAAGTTGACTTGTGAACTGGATTCTTGGTTTTTTCATACTGCTCTATCTATAAGTCGAAAGGACTGGATCCACTGCTATAGAGCAGCCCGGGAGGGTATATTCCGAGTCGGAGCTATCGAATCAGGCTTCTCGGCGACCCTCTCAACGCAGAAACGACAATTTCGAAGCTTATGCCTAACTACCCTCGCCCCCCGACACCCCCCTATTCTCGACTTAATTGGGTCCCCGAACTTAACGATTCTATCGAGCAGAACACCTAAGGACTCTACCTTAAGGCAAAAGAACGCTCTCCTCAATTCGATCGTTTTAGAGTCAAATATCGCTTCTCCTGCAAGACGCTATATAAGTCGAGTTTCAGAGGTCGCAGAAAAGGACCAAACTAAGAACGCGATCTTAGAAAAACAACTTAAGGAGCAGTCGGTACTTTTAAAGAGACGTCGAGAAGCTAAGAAGGGTAAAAAGGTCGTTCTAAAAGGGCAGTACTCCCATTCATCACAGGAAATAGTCGAAGGAGTCGAGAAGGCAGAGAGGGAGGCTAAGGATAAAAAGAAGGGTAAAAAGCGTAAAAAGCGGACCCCTACCCCCGGAACTGAGGAGGAGGAAGAGGAAGACAGTATCGGTGAGCTCGCATTATAATCCGCGTCCGCGCGAATCTGCATCCGGAAAATTTATAATTATTGAATTAGGAGTTAAGTTGGTTAAATATAAAAAGTCAAAAGTTATAAGTCGAATTTCGTGTACCGCTTCCCCATCAGACGTTATAGTAAGTTAACTTAATATGGTGTCCGATAGTGTGCATGCCATTGGAAGGCTTGCACCACGGTATTTCAATAATTTTAATAAGTTAATCTTTTCATTAAGGTCCACTATCTACAACGGGTAATCTCTTTCTACCGGTCAAGCGCATTCGTTTGAGGTTGGAAATCATGCTCAAACAAATGAAGGTCATGTTGACCGTATCTGAGGACTTGAGTTCTTATCTGGTGTCGCATGTCTCCAGAAGCAGACACTTTCCATATTAGCTAATGCAGCCTTGGCAAGAAATCTATCCTTACCGACTATCGCGATCTTCTTCGGCAATCCTCTAGTCTCATCTTCGATGGAATCTTCTATGTCCATCTTGACATCGAAATACTTCACTCTGACTGCGCTAGCTTCGTGTTCGGGCGTCGTACCTTTTGGAAAGTGCATATGCACATGGAGGAACTGCATTTAGATCAGTGAACAGGACATAACGTTATAGCGACAGGGCATATTCCTTACATCTCTAGGTAAGTCTTTGTCTCCGAGTAATTGGTTGAGCCAGCTTCCAATTTGGACAGGGTAGATACCTCTCGTGTCCCAGACAAGTTTGACGCGGTCGGTTCTGACGATGGTAGACTTTGATCTGTCTACAAGACGCTTCATCAGCGGCAAGTGGGCCAAGATTCCCATTCCTTCCGCGAGTAGCAGCACGTTGTCATGATTGCAGAGGTCATGCGATCCACTATCGAAAGTTCTTCCGTAGGATCCACTGAACCATACTCTTAGCTTCCCCACATCGATGTCAACCTTTTTTACACTCTTGTCGACCTTGGCTTCGTTGACGTTGATGCCTTCGATCACGTGCTTCTCGCTTTCCTCTTTGGCCATCTTCCTCACAAAATCCCCTAATAGCCCTTTGATCAGCGCTTTTGTCCATCCCTTGTGGCCATCCAAGAGAATGTAAACTACCGACTCTTCGGGTAAGTCGTCTTGCCACACAACCATATATGGATGTCTTTGCATTAATGAAACGTGCCTCCAAACGAAAAATGTGAGGAACACATACTTTCCTGGTCGGATGCTCCTAGTTCGGGCGAGATGGATAGGTAAAATCCACACGCCCCCTTCGTATCTGAAGAGTGTGATGTGGTTCGATCGGTAACCAGAGCATCCGGTCCTCCAATTGATCCCAATATTGATATACAAAGCCCTCACAATTTGCAGGAGCCACAAAGTGATATAGAGAACAGTGCCTGCTAACAGCAGTGCGCGGCTTTGCGTTTCTTCTGTTTTAGTGTGGATCCAAAGTGCCACAACAAGCGCTATTGTTGCGACCTGATGCAAATGCAGAAACAGCTCGTATAGGTGGCGTTTGAATAGGGGTGACAACAGAAGAGTGGCAAGTGCTGCAATCGCCTGTAACTTGGAGTTAGTGAAGCGGCAAGTCACGAATGTTTGGTCTCACGTACTAATATCTGGGAGACGCTCATTTTCTGCAGCTGACTTCCTTGCACATACTGTAGAATGCAATGCAAGCAGCCTTGGATAATCGCCGTGATACCCAGAGCGACGTGAGCATACTTTGCATTACCAAGAGAGATATCAAGTACGTATGAGGCGTAGGCGACCTGCATAGGGAACAAAAGCGGGACGACATGGAGTAAGCAAAGTTGACCTGCCCTTGTAGAAGCCTGCGGTATAGTCTGGACACGGAAAGCATTGTAGAATGCAGTGACCGCCAAATGAACGACAAGGCATATAAGCTGAGCGCGTGTCGGATTGAAGGTATGATGCGACTTGAACACACGCGATGTCACTATGTATCGGGTCCACCATCTTGAAATACGTGAGTATGTTGTCCTAGAGATCCTTGTCGCGACACGAAGCAGCAAGAAGGCGCCAAATACGCCAAGAAAACCGATCGCGAAAGCAGCGTATAAGTCCATGATGGTGCGAGCGCTTGGCCGGATACAAACACCGTCACGCAGGACGCTGTTGTGAAGAAATAGTGGTGGTTGGACTTCGTACCTTATAACAGTCTTAGATGTGGTTGTACTTGAGTGGTCGCCGTGAAGAGGGGGGAGGGGGGCCAGTTCAATCGGAGCCCCCCTCCCCACTTTTTGATCCCTTTCCTCTCCAATTCGAGCATTCCTTGGGTCAATACTGTACAGTGCAGTACAGTACTATCATCTTGCTGTGGTTTGGCGGGAACATGTGACGTATGCGGAGTGCTCACTTCGCCCAGTTCGCTCGCCTGCATAGGCAAGCCATCAGCCCTGGGGTGGAATATTCCAGCGGAGTTCATTGCGCTCGGGTCAAAGTCGACGTTGCCTTTGTCAGGCAAGTTGCTGAATGCACGCAGTGCTTCATCAAACGCAACTTCCGAAGCCATTTGGCGTGTGTGCACAAATCCCGCGTCGTTCTGCCGTCAGGTGCTTTGGAGCAACACCGTTGCCTATGAGTTATCCCACATCGATTTCTCGCATCAAGAGGCCTGGATGAGCCTTCGCAATGAGGACTGCGGACTTCGAATGGCCGTGGAAGTAGCTTGAGTTCGACGAATATGCGTAGTCTCGTCTGACGCGAGAGACGCGTCCTCGCGACGCGGCGGTGCACGGCAATAATCGGCCGAGGCCAACCACGAGATCTACCTCTATGTGGTATCGGCTACGAACATCCTGCTGCCCTGCGAGGCCACCAGGACAACGCAAGCCGGTACAAGTAAGGGAGGCTGGCAACATGGACCAGACAGTGCACACCTCTCGTATTGGGGGTGGCCAGCCTGCGAGACATGGAGGGAGGAGAAAACAACGGAGAGGATCGAGGCGAGGAAAGGAGAAGAATCAGCAGATGTGACCACACGCAAGAGCTAGGGAGGGCGTCGGCCGCGAACATCGTCGCGGCTTGATCAAGTCGGGATGGCGAGCAGAATCGGAGGTATGATAAGAAAAACGCGAGAGCACAGAGGAAGACCAATAAAGTGCCTGGCGCATAGCCGGGGATTGGGTTGTCTGAACAGCTTGTATACAGTATGATTATCAGAAACGAAGAGACAAACACCGAAGAGACACTGAGGTCAGGACTTGCAAAAGCGTCAGTCCGCTGCGAAAAGATTCTTCTTTGCACTATACGTGGCAAAGCACGGTGACAGCCCAAGACTCCCGATCGTGCTTTCATCGCCTGATCTCACGGTCGTCACGTGATCGCAGAGGACTGAGGTTTCGCATGGTCTTCAGCTGTATCGAATTCCGGGCAAGCATGGTATACTGACTCCAGGGAAAAGCCCGATTGCGACGCTTGTTTGACGATGGGGGAATGGCTAAAGCCAACATGGAATGATCAACGATAAACAGACATGGCAGGAATTCTGGCTTCTCATGAGCGGATGTCTGGAGAGCCAGGAAAGATTGCACAATCTGTTACTCTACGCTTGGTGTTCGTTCAGGGGCGATTGGCCGGGGGTGACCAACAAAACCACAGATACGATACGTACTATCACGCAATATATCCTTCCTGTCCGCCAGGCCAAACCCGGGCAAAAGAAAGCGTCCATCCAAATGGTCATTCTAGCTTGGCAGACCCAGGAAAGGTACGAGAAAGCGGCCGACCAGCCGTGATGTGTACCGGCATTGGTTTTCGGACGAGAATGTCACGTCTTTACGGGAGCGGAGGTGATCCTCTGGAGGTTTGTGTCAGTCTCCTATAAGATACTCTGCCGCAAGGCAATACGAGGAAGGCAACAGGATTGACTCACCCGATCCTACAAGCAAATCCCTCAGATCCCTACAAAATTTGTGCCCGACCGCGTCTCGCAGCAGTGGGGTGTGTGGACCGAAACTGCCCTCTGGCACCCATGTTTTGTCGCGGTATTTGCACTGTAATAGACGGACGAGCAGTGCGAAGTGAGAATCGATGCGCTCACAAGCGTTGCGGGCTTCCAGCTGGGCTTCGTTGGAGGAGCGCTCGAGCTTCTGGACTTTGGCGTCGGCTTGGATCTGGATGGTGCGTTGGACCTCTTCGAGCACCATTGCGAGGACGAGCATGACGCAGAAGGCGGGAAGCCAGGTTGAGTTTCTGTTGCCGCTCATTTGGAGGGTTTCTTGTTGCCATTTGAGGACTTCCTCATAGCTCTGGTTGCGAAGGATGTGGAAAAAGAATTTTAGCTGGCGGTTGGCGAGGCGAGGCGAGGTTTGAGAAGCTAGTTGTGCGGGTTTTCCGCGGTTCTTGAGGTGTTTATGAACCGTAGGAAGCGTTTCTGCGGTGATTGTGAGGGTATGGCCCATGATGTGGGTGATGATGACCATGCGTATGAGCTGGTGAAGGAGATTTCGGAGCTGATGAATCACGTTAGGACGGTGGATCTTGGTGGAGCGTGTGATCTGCTTACATCACGATCGATCGTTGCGAGGTAGAGCTTGCAGATCATATCAAGCATGGTTGCTTGGAAATCATCGAATTGGCTTTCCTCTTCAAAACATGTCCAGGGCAAGTCAGACAGATGCTCAACGGTCATGAGCTCATCAAGGTATCTCTCGAACCGCCAGACATGGCTAGGATCCAACTTGATGATGCCCAATGGAGGAGACCACTTTTCGAAGCGCACAGACTGGCCTGTATCGACATCTTGAAGGTATTGGTATTGTTTTAGCAGCTCTGCAGTCGCCGGCTTGAACTCGTGTAGCACCCAAGGTAGTGGGTGGCCATACCCGCTGGTGAGGAGCACCTCAACTGGGCGAGTGTGATCCCAGGCTCAGTGAACTTATTGGTTCGGTTGGTTACGGTTTTGGGGTCAAAACCGAACCAACCACTTTACGAGATTTCGTGAACCAAAATGACCATTGGAAACCACT